>NW_022631012.1:24020826-24164745 GCF_010015895.1 Lontra canadensis | reverse complement strand
TCATCACTAGCCATCAGGGAGATTCAAATTAAAACCACATTGAGATACCACCTTACACCACTTAGAATGGCCAAAATTAGCAAGACAGGAAACAACATGTGTTGGAGGGGATGCGGAGAAAGGGGAACCCTCTTACACTGTTGGTGGGAATGCAAGTTGGTGCAGCCTCTTTGGAGAACAGTGTGGAGATTTCTCAAGAAATTAAAAATAGAGCTTCCCTATGACCCTGCAATTGCACTACTGGGTATTTACCCCAAAGATACAGATGGACTGAAAAGAAGGACCATCTGTACCCCCATGTTTATAGCAGCAATGGCCACGGTCACCAAACTGTGGAAAGAACCAAGATGCCCTTCAACGGACGAATGGATAAGGAAGACGTGGTCCATATACACTATGGAGTATGATGCCTCCATCAGAAAGGATGAATACCCAACTTTTGTATCAACATGGACGGGACTGGAAGAGATTATGCTGAGTGAAATAAGTCAAGCAGAGAGAGTCCATTATCATATGGTTCCACTTATTTGTGGAGCATAACAAATAGCATGGAGGACAAGGGGAGTTGGAGAGGAGAAGGGAGTTGGGGGAAATTGGAAGGGGAGGTGAACCATGAGAGACTATGGACTCTGAAAAACAATCTGAAGGGTTTGAAGAGGTGGGGGGTGGGAGGTTGGGGGAACCAGGTGGTGGGTATTAGGGCACGGACTGCATGGAGCACTGGGTGTGGTACAAAAATAATGAATACTGTTATGCTGAAAATAAATTAAAAAAAATGATTTAAAAAAAGTAATCTTGAGAGATGGGTAGGTTTGGATAAGTAGGGGTTGGTGGTGAGCTAAATGGAGTGATTGGCTCTGGGGTGCGCTTATTATTCAGATACTGACCCATTTTACAAACTAGCAGGGGATACAGGCAGTAACTGCGGAAAGGATGACAAAAGGTCAGTTAAGGAAGGAGAATGGCCACCTGGATTTAGCATTGGGATTCCTTTTCACTTGAAGATTGCTCAGTGGAGTGCTGGACGTGGAGGCCCGACTGCAGATCCGTTATGAAAGGGGATAAAAGAGAGGCAGCAAGTCTTTCCTAAAGTCTGGTAGTGAAAGAATGAAGTACGTGCAGTGGTCAAACTCTGGGAGATTTCTTTTTAATATTGTCTTTAAAATTGGAGAAGCTTGAACATGTTTAAATAGTGATAAAAAAGACAAAGAGTTTGAAGATACAAGTGCACGGAGAGTAATTGCTAGTATGGGGCCCGCCCAAGCGAAGGGAGGTGTCTGATACAGATCACAAAAGGATGGAATAAACTTGGGCGAAAGTAAGATAATGTGAAAAAGACTTTAACTATGTATCTTTCGTTTTTTCAAAGTTTTTTTATAAGAATATTCAACTATTCACTCCAGATGGGGCCTGACTACTCTATTCTGTACCAAGGACTGTAGAATAGTGTCAAGTTCTTTGTAGCCCTGGTAGCTCCTGGATTCCCATCCTCTCCCCTTGGAGGTCAAACCAACTCTGTCTAGAGCCACAGCATGCATTCTCAGCAGCACAGTGAGATGTGGTTGAGGGGCTTTGCACCTGGCTGTCCTGGGAAAGCAGTAGGAGTGGATAGAGTTGTCTTTCTTCCCGGGCTGTCTCCAACTGTCCCTACCCTTCACATGCCCCAGCCTACTCCCACCAAAAAGGAAAAAAATCAGGATGTTTTACACTGTCCATGCTTTGTGTTTTAGTAAACAATCTGCAGTGACAAAAAAATATTCAACTATTCAGGAAGGCTACAAGAATTGTACAATGAACCCCCATATCCCCACTACCTAGATTCCATGATTTATTGATGTTATTAATCTCAGATCTATCCATATTTCTATCCTATTCTGGCATAAATCCATCTTATCTTTTTAAATTTTTAAAGATCTTATTTATTTGTCAGAAAGAGAGAGAGCACAAGCAGGGGGAGCGGCAGGCAGAGGGAGAAGCAGGACCCCGCTGAGCAAGGACCTGGATGCGCGACTCCATCCAGGACCCTGGGATCATGACCTGAGCTGAAGGCAGACACTTATCTGACTGAACCACCCAGGCTTCCCCGTATATGTAAGATTTTAGTTGATTTTACTATTTCAGAATCAAGTGGTTTTAAGGAATGACAAAATCCGGCACACAGTTATGAGAACAGGTCTCTGAAGGGGAGGCATATCGGAGCTGGAAATGTTCCGAAGCTAAAACAGTAGATGTGCGGATGTCCAAGTCACCAAGACTTTGGAGGATCTTTAAGGAAAAGGAAGAAAGTGAGCTCAATGCCGAAATTATTAGTGAAGGTTGTGAGTGTCCAGGTGGTCATAAGAAGCACACACAAGGAAAGAAAAGGTGTAGTATTTCTAGATTTTCTGAGTCTTAAAAACAAAGTCTTTCACACAAAAGTAGAGGAATATTGATCAAACTGGTACAAAAGTATACACTGAAATTTCTGTGTAAGATGTTCTTATATATAGTGTCCCTTTCTAAAAGTATTGTATATAATAATTTATTGAAGTTTTTGTAATAAGGAAGTAGACATATATCATTTTCCCCACCCCAAAATTAAGACTAGTGGCCATACATTAAATTGACCAAGTTGAATGGACAAAACTCAGTCTTAGTTTATATAACAAATCTCGAACGAAATAAGTTTATCTTGGTCTGTTATGTGAATGCTTGCATTTATTTTTTTGTTGCCATGTATATGATTTGATATCATATATAATATCATATATCATATTTGATATCATACTTGCCATGTATATGATATGATTTGTCAGATATGTATATGATTTGATATCATATCATACTCAACTCAAGAAAGTACACAGAGAAATGACATTACAGTAATGAATTTTCAATTACAGTATAAATCTTACATTCTGCCTCTCTAAGAATATGGGCATTTTCATAGTATAAATCATTAACACAAATGAAACGGGTTGCAATTGGCATTTTATCTCTAAGGATCAGTTGGCAGAACGAGTTTTATGGTTAAAGCTACAAAGAAAGTTAGAATGTGATGTTTTTGATTGCTTGAATGAAAGGCTTTTAGGTCTTACATCTATATCAGCAAAAAAATGACAGCCAATGTTTATGCGTAAGGCACTCCAGCTTTCCTCAACTGCCCAAGCTGAGTCATTACCTCTAGAGAGGATCCATTTGGTGGCAAGAAAGAGATTGGCTGTGTTCACTATGTGCTTTGTATGAAAGCCAAAGTATATTTTCCTTCTCCGTGGAGCGATCATGGAATCAATTTCTTCTGCATTTGTACCATTGAACATATTTCAGTAAGTCTAGTGTTAGTAGACCATATCAGCCTCGAGGCTTGTTTGCTTTCCTGAGAAATCAATAAAGTCAGATGGTGATGGAAATCCCATCTGTACAAATCTTTCAATGAAAGTCTCAAAATGGCATTAAAAATTACACAGAGTGACTTGACTTTATCTCTGAATATTATAAAGTATCAAGCATTTGGGGCATCAAATGAGGATCTAGAAGTGCTAAAGTTATGGAAAACCCTAACGCTGAATGGTAATATCTGGGAAATTATTTCACAAGTCTGAGGGCGACAAGGATCAAGCATGGGAAAATCTGCAGTAACTCAGACTGTAGAATCTCTTAGGACTGAACAAACACTCTCCTCTAGAATATACAAATCCAAACTCTATAGCTAGTTTAGAGAGCAAAACAAAGCATGTATTTTTTTTTAATTTTATTTATTTATTTGACACAGAGAGAGATTACAAGTAGGCAGAGAGGCAGACAGAGAGAGAGAGGGGGAAGCAGGCTCCCCGCTGAGCAGAGCCCGATGTGGGGCTCGATCCCAGGACCCTGGGATCATGACCTGAACTGAAAGCAGAGGCTTTAACCCACTGAGCCACCCAGGTGCCCCAAACACGTATTTTTAATGAAATGTCTAGTGTTTATTCCTGGAATTATCAATAACTATGATGTAATAAAATCTGATTAAATTCAGTCTGGTTTTAATAAGAATACAAACAAGATTTGGGGTTGGTTACGTGTGCACCTCTTGGTTCCTGCTCAGGTCATGATTCTGGGTTGTGGGATGGTGCCCGAGTCAGGCTCCACACTCCACGTGGGGTCTGTTCGGGATTCTGTCTCCCCATCTCTCTTTCTCCCTTGCTTTAAAATAAATAAACAAATCTTTAAAAAAAAAAAAAAAAGAAAGAAAGAAAGAATATAAGCAAAACTTTATTATTACCAAACACTCACTTGAAGTATGTTTGTAAGATGCATATGTAAACAAATATATCAACCAGTGACTAGGTCTGAGGAGTGTATTTATTTAACAATCAAAAATAATCACATTTCCTCCTCCTACAATGATTAGCTATTGTTATGCTAAAATCATCTCTTTACTAACAAAATTATATCTGAAATTCCCATAATTAGAGTTACATTTTGAATTAAAATGTAGTCTTTCTAAAAAAAATATTTTACTTATTTACTTGAGAGAGAGAGAACGTGCTTGCGTGGACACAAGCAGGGGGAGGGGCAGAGGGACAAGCAGACTCCTGGTGAGACCCAGACCTGAGCTGAAGTCAGACACTTAATGGATTGAGCCCCCCATGCACCCCTTAATATCTAGTCTTAACGTGATGGAAAAATACAGGATTTCAGGATATTCTCTCTCTCTTCTTCTCCCTCTGTCTCTCCCTCTGTCTCTCCCCCTGCTCATGCTCTCTCTCTCTCTCTCTCAAATAAATAAATAAATCTAAAAAAAAATGTACGCCTTGGAATTCGAACATTTAGATTAGTGCCATCCAATAGAAGCGTCTGCAATGAATAAATTTGCTATAATCTGCCCTCTTCAGTGTAGTAGCCCTGGCTACCTGTGGCTAATCAGTACGTGAAATATGACTAGCATAACTGAAGGAACAAAAGTTTTAAAATACATTCATTTAATTAATTTAAATTTAAACAGCTCGTTACTCCCATATGGGACCATGATGGTTTAGATGAAATGTATAGATTTCTAGAAAGAGAAAAAAAGTTATAAAAAGAAACAAAATTTGAATAGCTTTAAATTATTAGACAAATTGAATCTATAATTAAAAAGTCTTCCCCAAAAGAAAATTCCAAACCCTACTGGTAAATTCCTTCTTAAAACTGAAGAAAAAAAATAGCACTATTCTTACACAAACTCTCCCAAAATGTATGTAATTAAAAATGTTTCTCAGCCTTTTTTATAACACCATCATAATCTTGATATCAAATTTTACAGAGGCACTCCAAGAGGAGAAAATTAAGGTCAAACATTGAAAAATCTAACCAAATAAAAGCAAACAAAGTACAGTGATATAGATGGGTTTTATTAGAGAAATAAAACACTGATTTATTTTTTGATAATTATCATTATAACTCAGGATTTAAAGGAAAAATCATATAATCATCTATGGTTACAGAAAATCATTTACAACTATTCAAATCCCTAGCAAAAATAAAAAAAAAAAAGATGTGCAAAATTTTTACACAGTAAACCACAAATATTATTGAGACAAATTAAAGAAGACAAACTATAGAGAACTACCCCATATCCATGGATTAGAATGCCCAAGAAGGTAAAGATGTGATGTCTTCTTAAATTTACTTTTTTTTTTTTTAATTCCTTTTAAAATTCCAAAAGGATTAAAAAGAATCTAGGCCAGGGTTGTATAGCCTCTAGCCTGTGGCCAAATTTATAAATATTATTTTTTATAAATAAATAAATATTATTATTTTATAAATAAATTCTTACTGGAACACAGCCACACCCAGCCTTTTACATACTTTCTGTAGTTGCTTTTGAGTTACAACAACAGAATTGACTAGTTACGACAGACACTTTGTGGCCCACAGCTTGAGAAATATTTATTGTCTGTCCCTTTATAGAAAAACTTGGCCAGCTCTTGGTCTAGACAAACTTAAAGGAGAAGAACAAATTTGCAAATTTGGGGGACTTATCCTACTGAATATCAAGACATTATGAAATAGTTAAGTAGTTAACTACCCTTATAACATGAGGAGTTTAGCTTTATGTAACAGACACAAACAAACCAACATAACAGAAAACAGAGTTCAGAAACAGATAAACAATTAAAAGGGCATGTGATTTAGGATCAGAGCAGTTGGAACAGCATCATGGTTTTCAATGAAGGTGGCAAGTCAACTATATAGCCAATGGAAAAAAAAAATTAACCTCGACATTATTGCATGCACAGGGGCATTGTAGACCTTTATATGGAAAGTCAAACAATATAAGCTAGAGATGAAATCATGCAAGAATATCTTTGTAACTTTTAGCAGTATTAGATAAGTCACGAAATACTGCTAACAAAGCTTAATTGTGTGACATTAAAATCAGAAGCTTCTTTTCATCCTGAACACTGCTTAAAAAATCAAATGCATAGCCACAGTGAAAAAAAATGTTTTAATGTATAAAATAAACAAAAAAAAAATATTAGAATATATAAAGAATGCCCAGATGCACATGTAAAGAACTTGGAATAATCACTCTTACCCTTAAAAGAAAAAGCTGGACGATCTGGCGATCAACAACTTTTCCTGGACCCATCAGAGAACCAAAGCTTCAGGAAAAACCATCACCTCACAATCCAGAGAGATAGGTAAACCCAGAAGGTCTAGGTCAAGATTTGATTACCTGGAGTAGAAGCCCCAGGAGCCAGAAGGAAAGAATGCTTAAACGGTAAATGTGGCGAGTTGCTGGAGGTTGAGTTGACTAGCATGAGAGCAAGAGAATCCCATGTGCCCCCACCCTTTGGTAGATGTACCTCCAGGAAGTCTACCAGGTTCTCACTGTGAACATCTGAGAAAAGTCCCCTCATGGTTCTGGAAGAGAGGGGAAAGGAATCATGATGAAATACTTTCAGAGCCTTCTCTACAACAAAAGTTACGTTCCCCTTGAGAAAAGTACCTTTCTCAGCCTCATCCTAGCTGGGGGAAGGGAATTCCTTCCGGTGCACGACTCTGGTCTAGTTTTCCCACCTCTACGAGCAGGTGTGAGAGAACAGAACATAGTCACAGGTATTAGGGCTTCTAGGAAATAGACTGAGAATCCTACAACCAGAGAAAGGAGTAAGGAATAGAAAGGAAAAAAATAGATCACTGGAGAAAGAATTTGTGAAAGTCACAGCGCTGAGACACAAACCCACAAAAAGAATGAGGATTTAATTGGAAGCATATAGAATGTTCCACTCACTCACACCTCACCATGTATAGGCTCCTCCAACACATTTATACAACCCTCCACCCAGGAATAGCAGAGTAATGCTCTTCTCAAGCTCCTATAGGACACCCGCTTATATAAAACACACCTTAACACATTTAAAAGACTAGAATTCATACAAATAATGTTCTCTCACCACAACTGAATTAATCAATAACAAAAAATAGTTGAAAAAGTCCTAAATATTTGGAAATTGAGCAGCATACTTTTAAAAACCCATGGGTCAAAGGAGTCACAAGAGAAATTAAAGAATGTTCATAAGAAAATAAGAAGCAGGGTGCCTGGTGGCTCAGTCGGCTCAGTGACCTACTCTTGAGTTCAGCTCAGGTCACGATCTCAGGCTCCTGAGACTGAGCCCGACCTCAGGCTCTGTGCTGGGTGCGGCTCCTGTTTGAGATTCTATCCCTTTGCTCACACCCCTATGCAGGAGGAGCATGCCCATTTTTTCTCTCTCTCTCACTTAAAAAAAAAAGAAAGAAAGAAAAAAAGAGAGTCAAGTCAATTTGAATTTTATAAAGAGGGTGGGGAAGCCTTGAAACGGTAATTGGTTCACAAGAAAGGATTTCCAAACAGCTGATAAATATGTGATAAATTGCTCAACAAAGTTACCAGGGAAATGCAAATTAAAAGGTAAAGGCTTTTAAAATGACATATGCCGAGCAGTAACGTACCAAAAAATTGTTTTAAGTACAAGAATCCCCACAGAATTATTCTTACCAGCCCAAACAGGGACATGCTCTTAATATTCCTCAGCAGTAAAAGCTTAACTGAGTAATGGCGCGATAACGCAATGGACACAACTAGCGGTGAAAATGAAGAAACACTCAATATGCAACAAAGTGAATGAATCTCACAAAAATTGGATCAGAAGACTCAACCTCAAAATAATCCAAAGGGTGTGATTCCTTTCCCATAAAGTTCAAAACAAGGCAAATGTAGTTTCTGGTGTTAGAAGGCAGGAGAGTAGTTGCCCGTGGGCAGGAAGTGATGAGGGGGCAAAGCTCGAAGGGTATTTCTGAGATGCCGGCGATGTTCTGTCCCTAGACTTTGTTGGTGGTCACATGGATATGTTCTTTTTGTGACCATTCACCAACCTCTACACTTTGATTTTAAATGTTTTCCACATTATCCTTCATCTCAATAAGAAGTTTACTTAAAAGAATTGAAGATAAAGTACCAAATTTCATGGTGTAGAATACAGTCCTATTGTTCAAGGATTTCGGGCTCCCTCCCACCCAAGTACTCTTATTCTCTGCATCTAAGACATTCATGTGGTCGTAAAATATTTGAAGAGCTGCTTTAGCCGTCTCCTACTTTGTAGGAGGAAAAACTCAGTTGTTCATTTTGCAAGTTCTACTTACATTCCAAGAAGTGATGCCATTTCCTGTGTGATAGAGGATGTTTCCTGTTTCAATTATGAATGACCACTCTCTGTCTTCTACAGTGTTAGAAAAACATCCTTCTGTAAAATTCTTTTTAGGTTTTCAGTTTCTTTTCAGGGTTATTGATTTTCCACTCCGTGTCAGAGGAGGAAGCTGGGATTTCTGTTCTTGGGTTCCACGTATGCTCGTAAGCTCAGGGCCTGAACCCTCACGTTGCTGGCTTAACTGATTTAGGTTTCCTCTTACAAGTGTTCCTCAACTTAATGCACTAATAGAGCTTGATTCTTCTTTATCCTTGAGATGACATTCTTTTTTGTCGACGAAGCAATAAGAAAGTATAGAAGTCAAATTACAATGTAATAAATGTAGTGGTTCTTTGATGGGTTAACTATTACAGAGGGAACTGTACTAATTTATTTTAATTAAAGGATTTTTTTTAGGTATTCACACAAAATTTTGCATTCACACAAAAAATTGCATTCTTTCATTAATACATAATCACTTGAGTTCTAATTCAAATTGTGAATTCTTTTTTTTAAAGGTTTTTTTGTTTATTTTAGAGAGAAAGAGAGTGGGGCGGGGGTAAGAGGGAGAGAGAGAAAATCCTGAAGCAGACTCCCTGCCGAGCTCAATGCCAGACGCAGGACTCAATCCCAGGACCCGGAGATCAGGACCTGAGAGGAAATCAGCAGTCAGCTGCTTAAGGGACCAAGCCACTCAGGTGCCCCCAAAATATGAATTCTAACAAGAATATCTTTCATTATTTTGGGGACAGAGTAATCCAGTCTTCTCAAATTATGTTGTCTTATTTTTCGTTAACTATTAACTGCTGAGTTCTCTTTGAAATATTAAAAGGAATTAATATTTATATGCATTGAATGGATTAATTTATCAAGATATTTTATGCCTCTAGGAAAAAAATTAATAAAAATAAATAATCTGAAAAACATCAGTCTTATATCTTATATTTTGAAACTAAAATGAGAAGAGGGAGCTGTGATTTATGATTGGAGATGTGGAAGTCCGACTGTAAGAAATGCCTCACACAATATAGTTTTGGGGCATCAGAATGAATATGGCAATTGTCAGCAGAAGATGCATTTTTTCAGGTTGCAAACTGTATACTGAAGTACTAACTGTGTCAGTCTGCGCCAGGTTTCCTCCATTTCAATCAGCCTGAGGCTGACATAATTTACATATTGGTGAGCCAAGCACGACTTCCTTATATAATGGTCCTCTCTAGCTTTTGCGTTTATTTTTTTCTTCTTGGGATGTTAAAGCCATTTCTCAAATATTTATCTTCCCCTTTTCCTTTCAAATTAAAAATAAGCCTGGATGACACCTGTAAGATTGGGAAAGAGGCAGTTGAGTAATGGAAACGTGAATAAACTTGGAATTTGGAAGCTTGGCTCCCAGCCGTGGCTTCACCCCTCAGCATTTCTTCAGGCACATCAGTCTTGGTGAGTCTCAGTTTCCTCATTTGTAAATGTGGACAATAACTTCTGTTCCTCTTCCCTCACTGGCGGTTGTGAGCGACTGAGGTAAAGGTGATGGCTCTGAGAAAAGCTCTTACATAAATGTAAGGTGTTATTATTACTACTACTGTTTTTACAAACTTGTTGGGACTGGATTTCTAAGGTAATGTCCCTGTGCCGGACTCAGTCACTTGACTTAGACTGAATTTACTTTTTGTTGGACCTGGAAACTTCTGGAATTGATTCAATATTGTAATCTGTAGAGAATACTTAAAACTTTAGAAACGAAGGAAAGCATCTGCCCTATTTGGGTGAAAGTGGTTTGTGGAAGCGACCCAATCTCCTGTTTGGGGTAGTTGTAGAATTAAAGAGAGGAAAAAAAGAAAAAGAAAAAAGGCAGGGGGAGGCTTCTCCTGTGACACCTGCATCACTGGCGATCTCTGTGTGTTTAAGTGTATCCGACTGACCCGAGGGGCCATCCCCTGCCGTCTGCTACCGGGGGCACCCAAGGCCATCTGCTGAGGAGGACTGGCTCTAATTCTGTTGCTTCTAAGTACCTTCCAGCTCTTTCTCCCCATGACCTTACAATTTGGCTCCCCTTCCTAGTCAGCACCGCTCTTCAGGCTCTCCCTCTTCCAGACTGTGCCGGTGCTCCCCACCCTTCTTTGCTGGCTTCCAAATGCCAAAGCCTGGAGGTTTCCAGAAGGCAAACACATGGCTGCTCTTCATGGCTCAAACCGCGTGTTCCGTTTGCTGGACTTGGAGACACACGGATAAAGCAAGCTGATGGCAAGGCTCCTGGAGCCTTACAGTGGCTGACTCATGTGCCCTAGGTCACGCTGACCTTTTGGAGTCCTCGACACTCTCTTGATGTACCCTCAGATCTCTCCGACCGATGGTCAGCGGCAACATCGGAGAAGCAGGGGTCCATACTTGCGGGGAGACTGGTGTCGCCCCTGTCCGGGCGGGACTACGGCTTGAAGGACGGCAGGAGCTCCCTGAACCACACGCGGCTTTGTGCGGCAGGACGATGCTTTGGTGCACCCGTTCTGCATAAGGATTTCCTGCACTGGTCAAGAAGATTTATGTCATGGAATAAAGTACACTGTACTCTTCTCTCAATTACTTATGCATTACACATTTAGGATTATGCTACATTTCCTATTCTTCTACATTATATTCTCAATGCTATCATCAGGTGATTCCCAACTGTGTTTCAGAGGAAAGTGCTGAAAACTGCGTTTGGAACATTGGCAATAAGGAGGAAGGAGGGGTGCGGAAGGTTGCCCGGAACATCACTAGTAACACGCTGGGCACAATTTTCCCTCTCCTCCTCGAGAGGGTGTGATGACCTCCGCAGCCAACAGAGGACCGGCTTAACAGGACTGCAGCCAGGGACCTCTGAGAAATGCTCTCAATTCTGCACATGGCTCTTAGCAGCAACATTTCTAAATTAGTGTCGATTTCCATTAGTTTACACTATTTTCTGGTGGAGAAACAAAAATCTGTCAGGTTGCTCATATTAGTAGTTTTATTTGGCTCCTGAAAGTTTTATGGTATGAGTCATAATTTCATTTTATAATCTCTCAAAATATTTTATATATATATATATATTCCAAGTTTAATGTTTTCTAATTATAATATCTTCCCTTTGTTTATGTCCATGTTACTAAAAGTGGTAAGGATTTCCAAAATGCATGTTTTTCTAAATACTAGTTTGGCATCCAGCATTTCTTGTTTAGATATGATAGTCTGAGAAAGGAACTTCCCCTCCTCCCAGGGTCAGTGCTTAGCCAAGCACATCCGCTCTCCCCCTGCCCCACTCCTCCTGGGGCTGATTTTTATTTACCTTTCAGACCTTAGGTGAAATAAATGTCCCTTTTTTAGGGAAACTTGCCACACAAATCCTCGGGGTAGGTTAGGTCCTCCAGTAACACGCATAGCTTCGAATACTGTAATTCATCTCAAATTACATTTTTCTTAATAAAAACCAAGTGATATAATTGTCTGTTGACATGTAAATGGTCTATCTCTGGACTTTAAGCTCCAAGAAGGCAGGTATCATCACCGTGTTGAACACTGGGATCTCCTTTGTCTAACAGAGGGCCTGGGACTTAGCAAGTAGCTAAAAAATATTTTCGTATGAGTAAAAAATCAAAGGAAACAACATGTCTAGCACCTAATTCCTGGTGAACCTGAAACAAGTAATCCCGATGGAACGTGGAAGCGGTTCGGGAGCATTTATGGCCGCCGCTCCACCAAGTATAGAAGCAAGGGAGGTGGGGACGTCCGTGCTCCGAGCTCCGCTTCAGGTCACAAGGGTTTCGTGATGTATTAATTCTCTTCTCTTTTCAAAGTCATTGCAGACTCAGCGGCTGTGCAGAGAGTCTGCGGCTCCTTCTTCTGATGCTGGGCAGGCGCCTGCCGGCCGCACGTCGGTTCGTGGGAAACCCGAGTCCCACAACACGGTGCTGTCCGGGGCGCCCCTCCCGCCCAGCCACCAGGTAGTGGGGTGCCCGTCTGCGAGTGCAGAACTGCAGCCTTGCCTCCCGCTCGTAGAGGCTGCCATTAAGTGGCTGAAAATAAAAAAGATGGAAGATTGTTTAAATTCTCTATTTCAGCATTTCAGGTGCAGAGATTACCAACAACCACGCTTCTTGTAGGTCCTGTCCCGCACCTAGAGGATGTGTCATCTTTCCTATGACTCGTTTATCCCGGGGCAGGCTTCCCTCGCAGCGAGCCTCCTTGCTCACCCATGTGAGGGCAGGACCATAAATTAAATTAAAAAAAAAAAAAAAAGCCAAAGGCAAGGACAGCAAAGACAGCAAATCCTTTGAGCTATTTTATGACACTAAGCCATTTTGAGGACAACGTTCCTTTGCTTTAGTGGAAACAGACTAAAGCCCAATTCTCTTGATTTCGCAGTGAAGAACTTACTGCTTGCTCTGTACCCCCAAAGTGTATCCCGACACGTCCGCTTCCGTAAGGACGTGACACAAGAGGCTTAAAGGTCACAAGGATTATCTTGCCAACTTTCAATTTGAGGTAAAATCAAAACTTTGGCTTAATTTTTTTTCTAAACAAATTAAACAACACAAGCGCAGTTTGCTTATTCCAAGTGTCATCGTTATTTGACTTGGACACGGTTTGGAAGGTTGGCTGTGAGCACAGGATGGACACTCAACAAATGTGAACCGACGAGTAATTGTAATCGTCCTAGTCTCTATGCTCACTTGATATAAAACTGCGGGGCTTGGGCCTCAATCTGAAATGTCTGGTACTGTGTTGGTTCCCTTCACCACGGTGCTTGTGCTGTCGAAATGAACCCACAGGACTTTAAGGACTGTTGCCAAACACATGGTATCCACAACCAGTCAGCATAACGTTTGGAATGCTAAGAGCAGAGAAGAGCCAAATGAAAATGCTTAATAGCGCACACAGGGCCAGTTGAGGATTTCCTAATCGACTGAGTTCTCTAAGGCCTGAAATATCTTTGTCATGTAGAACAGACAGATTTTAATGTTGTGAGAAAGATCGTGATTAAACGCAGGCTTTTAACAGTTTTGTGTATTTTTTAAATGAGGTAAGATATAATTTTCATACCCTTATTAGACCCATCTAGCGTCTTTCCCAAAGCTGTACAGCTCTGGAGCAACTTCTGAGTCCCTCTTCAGGGGGCAAATGAATGAAGAACACAGTCGTCTCCCTTGAACTAAATACATAACGACTCCGTGGAAACAGCTGCCACAGCAGCGTGCCTCTGACGTCTAGTTAATGATGCATTTATTTTAGCACCAGTCATGAAATCAGAACTTTTCAGCTCAGAAGACCCCAGAGGTCCCGGTTTCAAGGCGTCATTTGTTTGGTGCGTGAGGGAATCGTGACTCACAGAAGTTACGTGACTGGAGCACAGAGACTTGTTTTGTGCAGCGAAAATACTCTGTACGTTGTAATGATGGAATCGCTATGCGTTTGTCCAAACCCACAGCACGTACAAGACCAAGAGTGAACTCAAAGGTAAACTGTGGCCTGTGGGTGCTCGTTACGTGTCAGTTAAGATAAACGGACTGCTCTGGTGGGAATGCTGGTAATGGGGGGCCGTGCATGTGTAGGACAAGGAGAGTACAGGAAATCTCTGTATCTTTCTCTCAATTTTACTATGCCTTTGGCTCAGGTCATGATTCCAGGGTCCTGGGATTGAGCGCCGCATCAGGCTCCCTGTGCAATGGGGAGTCTGCTTTTCCCTCTCCCTCTGCCTGCCACTCCCCCTGCGTGTGCTCTCTGTCAAATAAATAAAAAATAAAATCTAAAAAAAAAAAAAAAGCAGCAGATATATTTGTGCAGTAAGGACCAAATTTTGAGCAATTTTTTAAAATTTAATTTCTTTTCAGTGTAACAGAATTCATTGTTTATGCACCACACCCAGTGCTCCATGCAATCCGTGCCCTCCCTAATACCCAGCACCTGGTTCCCCCAACCTTCCACGCCCCGCCCCTTCAAGACCCTCAGGTTGTTTTTCAGAGTCCATAGTTTCTCATGGTTCACCTCCCCTTCCAATTTCCCCCAACTTCTCCTCTTTAACTCCCCTTGTCCTCCGTGCTATTTGTTATGCTCCACAAGTAAGTGGAACCATATGATAATGGACTCTCTCTGCTTGACTTATTTCACTCAGCATAATCTCTTCCAGTCCCATCCATGTTGCTACAAAAGTTGGGTACTCATCCTTTCTGATGGAGGCATAATACTCCATAGTGTATATGGACCACATCTTCCTTATCCATTCGTCCGTTGAAGGGCATCTTGGTTCTTTCCACAGTTTGGCAACTGTGGCCATTGCTGCTATGAACATTGGGGTACAGATGGCCCTTCTTTTCACTACATCTGTATCTTTGGGGTAAATATCCAGTAGTGCAATGGCAGGGTCATAGGGAAGCTCTATTTTTAATTTCTTAAGGAATCTCCACACTGTTTTCCAAAGTGGCTGCACCAACTTGCATTCCCACCAGCAGTGTAAGAGGGTTCCCCTTTCTCCACATCCTCTCCAACACATGTTGTTTCCTGTCTTGCTAATTTTGGCCATTCTAAGTGGTGTAAGGTGATATCTCAATGTGGTTTTAATTTGAATCTCCCTGGTGGCTAGTGATGATGAACATTTTTTCATGTGTCTGATAGCCATTTGTATGTCTTCATTGAAGAAGTGTTTGTTCATGTCTTCTGCTCATTTTTTGACATGGTTATCTGTTTTACATAGGAAGAGAATTGATACATTATCCTCAATCCTAACTTCCCTTATCAACCTCCCTCTGAGTCTTTCTACTGTTCACACACGCCCTCAGGTATAAACATCTTTTCTTGCTGAGAATTTGCTCCTCTGTTGTTTCTTGCTTCCTATGTACATGACTCTTTAGTTTATAGACCAAGTAAATTTGATATTATGACAAATAAATTCAATGTCTGTACCGAATAAAGACTTAACTGCTCAAATGCACTGAAGGATAGAGCATGTCCTCCCTGAAGAAGGAGACGATAAGGGCGTCACTGAAGGACAGTGTGGCGGTGGGTGTGAGTCAGAAAACCGTTGGATCGTTCAGGAAGCGGTGAGTGACCCTGGATAACTCAAGAAAACTTCCCCCTACAGCTGGAAGAGCGGATCTAGTTTAGAACATGCCTGCTTACTCAGAGAAGTGTTTTTAAAAGGTTTGAGTTATTTGTCAATATTTAATAATGGGGAGATTTCATACGACATTGCAGGGTCCTGATTGGTCCTGAGACACTGCGGTGGAAACTCAGGGTGAGTTCCTCAGCCCGGCAGGATGACTTATGCGGCCCTGCTGAATTTCGCAGCAAACGACTGCAAGTGTCCTGGAGCTTAGCGCTATAAATATTTACTCATTCCCAAAGCAATGACTCCACAAAGGTGTTCCTGATCGGGAGCTTTTTCTGGGTGGCTCTCTGCCAAGTGATATGTCAAAGGCATGAACTGGTTTTACGTTAGGATTCTCCCTCCTCTCGATCTTTGGGGTTCTCTCTTTTCAGCAGCAGAAAGAGAGTAGAGCATCGGGCGTGGGTGGGTTTCATGGTCCGTGTCTAGATGTGGTGTTTGTCCGTCTCATTTGTGGTCCGTGAGCCAGAAGTCAGCCATACGCCTCCCGTGATGGCAATAAAGCCTGGAAAATACATGTTGGCTCTGTCTCAGGAGGCAAAGAAAATGGCTTATGAGCAATCAGCCAGTTTCTACTACATGACAGCTGGTTGGAGGTAAACATTCTCTTTCCCTTTATCAACGGCATGTGCCACTTTCCAACACAATCTGCACCTGGCCTGCTGACCTCCGCTGGCTCCTCCTCTGACCACACTGGGCCTTTGAGTGCGCAAACCTCAGGATAGAAAATGGCAAAGGGCATATCTGGAAGTGGTGAAAAAGACTCTTTTTAGAAAGAGGAAGGACTTGGTAGACCTTGCATTGAACAGAAATTCTGTGGTTTTCTGAATTTTTTTTAAGTGGAGGCATGATTCTCTCCTTAGGTCAGCAGGCCATACAGAGATGTACCAGAAAAATCATCACGTGCCTTTCAGCCGGGCACTGAATATTTTATAATTTTCAGCACTGCTTTTTGCTGTACTTCTAAATGAAATATTTCTGACATTTTTAAAGTGACACCATTCTTCTCATTGTCAGAGAACTCTGAATTATGGACTGCGATTTTTGATGACAGAGAACCATTTAATAGCCTCATTGTTTGCAATTTTTCTTTAAGCCTGTCAATTCATTGATTGCTCAAATCTAGTTCATAAACATCAGGATAAGGCTAGCATTTCTTTTTTAAACCTTGCTTTCACAGGCAAAATTCTTTTTTAAAGTTGACTCTCTCAAGCCTGGGGCCATCGTAGGTGTTTCTATTGTGGTCTCTCTCGTGCACCTTTTAAACAGAAATGAGTATGTGGCAGATAACCAGATGGAGGTCAGTGATGGAGAAAACTGGGCACCACTGAATCTCTCGTCTCACAAGGAAGTCACTGAGGTCACAGGAAATAACCTGCTCTGCCCAAGGACTCAGAATCAGGTAGGTTTGGGGACTCCTACGTTATTTTGCAGCATTGTCCTTTCATTACCTCCAAACTGCCAGGTTCTGCAAACACCTTTGAGCTGATGGTTTAGGGGACATCCTGGTGGTACCAGCAAAGAAAGGAGAGACTTGAGGTGGGGCACAGACACAGATCAGAAAGGGCCACATAGAAATGAGAGTGAGTATTATGCTGACCTCTTCCCCAACATAGACCAGAGGTAGGTGACCTGACTTGGCAGATGTCAGAGTCTCCAAATACGTGGAAAACAAATGCGCTGTCTCCCACCATAATCCAGCGGTAAGAGATTGTATCTAATTCACCAGCAGTAAGTGATTGTATCCAGCCATGACTGTCCTCACGGTTCAGTCCAATTCACCCACACTCTGCTGTCCCCCTGACCCTGGCAAGGAGGATACGGAGAGGCACACTTTCAGTGCCGGGTCAGAAACAGCTTCCCTTGTGCTCCTTTTGCTATTTTTCTAAGGAAAATAAGTACCTTTCCTGGATTCCGATTCTGAGTGCAGATTTGGTGGCCTCGTATCTGGACCTTCGATTGCCCACGTCACTTTAGTTCCCCCACTCTCCTTTCCTGGGAGAGCATGTCCTTCTACATCTGTGTTTTGTTCCTACTATATAGCCCTCTCCCAGCCTTAAGTGTTATTGTCTCACCTGATCTGTCTTAATCTCACAATAACTGACTTACTTGCTCCCAGTATGGACCCCCAGCTATACTAAACAGCATAGGCTTGCACCAGAGATCTAAAATAGAAATTATTAGCCACTAAACGTGACTTATGGTGACTTTGCGGGTATGAATAAAGTTACCTGTTTCAGCTAATCCTTTGTAACTCTGTGTTCAGTGGAGTTCCCTTATACACCTGTTAAATTAGTCACGTTAACCCGAGGGATTGGCACGGGACTATGTAGGCATCAGAGCAGCATAACAAGATGACAAGAGGTCTGGTCCTGAATCACTGCCTCTCGGTTCCATTTAACCTCAAGGATGCTTCAGAGCCTTGCACTCAGCACAGAATGGCATCTGTGTGTAAAGTTTACCAGCGCATTCTGACAAAAATTAAACTAAGAGCAGGAGTTAGATAATGTAAGAAAGTTTCAGGAATCTAAAATTCCACTTAAATAATATCAGACTATCTAATACAAGCTTTATACAGACCATTGCATTTGGAAAAAAATTTAAAGTTACTTTCCAAAGAATAAAAACAGTAAAGTTTTATTAACATACATTGTGAATCATTTTCTGGCTCTTAGTATACTACAAAATCTCTCTTTCAGTCCTTAAATTTTGTCTCCCTAATCTTTGCTTGTAAATTCATTGTTATCTTAAAGTCTCTGACTGATAATTTCAGTGTCTGAACATGTACCTTCTTCTTAATACAGAGCATTTGCCAATTGCTTTAATATCATTCAAACCTATTTGGAAAACGGATTTGATTTCATGCTGCAAAGAATATTTATTCTAAGGCAAGTACTGGGTCAAACATGTGTTCACTAACAAGAACTAAATACATGAACACAAAAAAACAATAAAACACACCCCTCCCCAACAGTGAAGTGTGTCTTTATCAAAAATATTTAGTAACACATTTACATGATTATATGACACGATGAACTATGGGTATAATTGGATTATAAGGCGTTAGTCTAGGAAATTGTAGGAGGTTCATTTTTCCAAAATTTCCACTACCGTCTTATATTTCTATATTGTTTAATAAAATCCAAGTCTAAAAGTAGCATGATATTTTAAATCTATATTTCTTATATATAGTCATTGTATAAATTAGAATAATAAAGAATTCTAAAATAATTATATATGTAAATGTATTTTTACATTCTAGAGTTTAAAATAATTTTCAATTGACATTAAGATATTTAACCAGCAATTAGAGTAGAGGGGTAAAATGAGAACTAATTTATATTTGAGGTATCATAACAGTAAACAAAGTTACTTAACTAACAACTGAGAATCCTTTATCATCTTTAGATGAATGCTATGTGGTGGTTTCTAAGTCCCTAAGTCCATGCTCCCTTCTCTAATCAATTTTACACCCGTTACCAGAACCTTTTAAGAAAGTTAATACATAGTAAATTATTATGTATCATATCAAAATCACTCCAACTTAGGTATTTTCTTACTAACTCCTTTCTCCTACTATATTTTACTGCCACCCCCCCCCTTTTTTTTTTTTTTTTTTTGTGAACTCATCAAATTTACCCTTTGGCATACTACATGGAAGTCGTGTTGAAATTCTCCCATCCAGCCTCCATTAGCTCTCTCCATGGATTAGTTTGTACTTCTCAGTCCCTCCATAAAAATGGAGTACTTATGGGTGACTCATACTGATATGTATTTGTGCTAAATAAACTCATGATCTAAAATATTGTTTTTATTTTTTTTTTCATTTAAAAATTGAGTCCATGATAAATCATTTTACACAAAGTATTTCTGATCATAATCTTGGCCAGTGTCTCATAAAGAATTCTCTTATGTAAAGAAACACCACATAGTCCAAAGTCATGGCCTAACCATTCATTCAACTAGCATAAATTCATGAAGCTTAACTCCATGGGGGGTACTCTGCAAGCCAGTTTTTTCACTGACTCTTAATTGAATGAGACTTTTTTTTTCCATTTTGCTTTCATGCAATTAAAAAATTATACAATAAATGATTATATATAATTCACATTAGTTTTTTCCTAGCACTTAAAAAATTGCACTCTCAGTGCATCCAGCCTCAAGGGGAGTATCGCTATATAGAGACACTTGCTTTTCACAGGTACAAAGAATAGGATTCATCTTGAAAAAGGAACTACCCCTAAACGGAGGAGGTTGTTTTCCAGAATTCTACGTTCTTAGAAATGACTGAGCTGCTGCGTGGCACTTGGGCATTGGTAAATTGACATACTTGTATTTGTGAGCTTTTCAATACAAGGGATGATATAGTTAAAGACATTAATGTTTCTTTCTCTTCTCACTCTTATGTACCTTATTTTATCCTTTAAAACTTTTAAGATTTTTTAGAGCAAGAATGCAGAGATAGTGTTATTATGTTTTTATATTCGAAGTAGTAATTTTGCAGCAAAGCATCATTGACAGAGGAAGGATTTTCTCCATTCCTTCTCCATCTGTGCTCCTTCTGCCTTACACCCACTCTGGAATCTCAAGTGGAATCTCAACGAACAATTTGGTTGAGGAAATCAGATCTGTGCACAAGGAAGGCTCACACAGGAAAAGAAATCCCTGCTCCAAGGAATCATGGGGTAAGAATGAGGACAGGAACAGAGAGAGCAGAAGCAAAGGTCACATTTCATCTCACCTTCTCTGGAGTTGACCCCAGGATTGATGGGTGTTTAGAAATGTCAAGATAAATTAGAGGAAACTGAGGAAAGAATGCTTTTGCTGTGTTCCATGCAAAAGACTCTGGGGTAAAATTGCTTCCTCAGCAACTGGACAGCCAGTCAAGACAAACATGGTGGTGGGGTGTGTGTGGTTGGACAGGAAAGTCCATGATAGTTAGTCTTCTGGAATGGAGTTGATGGGAGCAAGAGGCAGTGGACTCCCTGGAAGGGCAGATTGCCAGAGGAAGCCTTCAGCAAGGGTATGGACAGAGGGCATGAAGTGTATCATGGGAAAGAAGTCAAGTAAGTGTCACAGCCCAACCTGACAAATTCTGCAACAGAGCTGAATCAGGAAGGTCTTTGTGTCTCAAACAAAGAGACCAAAATACAATTTACTCCAGATAGTCCCCTGGTCATGTAAATGTCACACAGCCCAGTGTCATTCAGAAACCAGAAGAACCAGAGGACACTGCAGATCTGAGGACCCTGCCTCATTATGCCATAAGTCTCTTGTTCCCATGACAAAATTCTATCTTAAAGAAGAGCTGTGTTGAGGATAGAAGTATGAAGGAAATTATTTAAAATAACTGGGACTGAGTTTGTCAATGGGACTAAAAATTCGAAAGTCAGTTTTGTTTGCCTCTTGTCTACCAACAAGTGTGTAGACCATAAGGAAGACCATAGCTATTATAGGTCAAATAAAGATAATAAAACCTTTTCTGTATGTCTAAATATTATTGTGTGTTAATTATGTTCTCAGTATATTAATTTGGTGATATGAATTATACATCTTTAAATTCTGGTCTAATGGTATATTATATTTGTTAGTTCTTTGTCCTTACATAAAATTTATAATAATAATAACAGCAATTAGATGTGTCTGGGTGGTTCAGTCGGTTAAGTGGTTGACTCTTGATTTTTGCCCAGGCCATGATCTGAGCAAGGGTCTTGAGTTTGAGCCCTGCTTCAGGGTCTGTGCTCAACTTGGAGTGTGTTTGTCCCTCTACAGCTCCCTCCCCCTACTTGCTTGCTCTCTTCACTCAAATAAATAAATAAATAAATAAATAAATAAATAAATAAATAACAACAGCAAATAGCTAACACTGCTTGCTGCTAAGTATGGTCCCACATTGTTTACATGAGCTATCTCATTTATTCTTCACAAGAGTCTGGTGAGGGTCCTCTTATTATTCCCATTAAAAAAAATAAATAAACAACAACAACAGCAAAACCAGAGAACGTCTAAATCATTTGCCAAAGATGTTAAGCCAAAATTCCAACTGAAGCATTCTGACTACAAAGCTTCCTTTTTAAATCACTAACTATGAGATTCTGATTTTATAACACTGTTCACTTTGATCTGAAACTTTGTCAAATAAGTGCTTGACACCAAGTAGGAAAAATGTCTGGATGAATAAAAGAATTTTTTCCTGAGTTGAAATGTCCACATTTTAACATGGCAAATGCAGCTTGGTTGTTTCTAATGACCTTAAAGAAATATTGTACTTGCTTAAACTGTGAGTTCAGAAAAATACTTTCTTGGTATTTCAGTGCCTCTGTTGCCTGTTTATAGTTCCATATTTTGACAAAGAAGATGCATTCAAGTCATCTTACGGTAGAGCTGGAGACTCTACCATAATGAATGACTTCAGGTAACCTGTCTCTTTATCATTCCCTTTACTCTATATAATTGTTTCTGCATTTTCCTCCTCACTTTCCTCCCTCCTTCAACTCATTCATTTTGCTCTTCTCTATTTTTCCCCATGTTTACCTCATCTTTTTGTTCAATATCTTTAGTCAGCTCCTTTCAGAGAGAACAAATTTTCATCATTACTCCTCTATCCTCCTCTATCAATATCATTAATCTTTCTAGGTCTCAATTCCCTCACCTGTAAAATAAAGGGATTACTAGAAAGGTCCTAAAATTTACTCTAGTTCAAGAATTCTTCACTGAGGTTGTTGAGTTTGTGATTTACATGTTACATACAACATGATTCCTTTAGGATGTGTCTGTACAATGTCAAACTTTAAATCAATTTAATAAAAATATGTATCCAGTCAGATGCTTTATCTTCATGACACCAAATATCTGGGAGAACTGCATTTTGGACCGATGTGACCAGACACTTTAAGTGTCATGGCATAAGCCTGGCCAATCAATATATTATCTGAACTGATAGTTTGTACCTAGTTCCCGATTAATATTTATATACGAAACGGACACTGGGGAGGGTATGTGCTATGGTGAGTGCTGTGAAGTGTGTAAACCTGGTGATTCACAGACCTGTAACCCTGGGGCTAATAATACATTATATGTTTATAAAAAAAAGTTTAAAAATTATAAAAAATATTTATATATGTAAATCAGATTGTTCTGTCCATTATTTAACTATTTTGGAACTTCTGAAGAGCTGGTTGGCATTTGAATAAAACACCAGAAACTTGGTGAATCTAGTTTACAGAAAAATTTATTTTACTGAGTGGTCCTATGAATGTCCTCGTTGAACTTGATGATGAAATGGCCAACTTGGCTTGCTACAAAAGTCTGGGTTTTGGTTTTGAATTGCTTGGAATCATCAATTCCAATACTACCAATAATTACACCAATAGTTTAATGATTCATAAGATGATCTTCCTCATACATCTTATTTGTTAGAACCACAGCTTATCCGTTCCTCTTGATTATTCCTTAATGAGGATAAAGCACATTTGGTCACCATCCCCCTATAAAAATAAGTGAAGTACTTGCAGATGATTTCTTCCAGGATATCATCTTCTAGATGCATTGTGTGGAGAATCTGTGTTATAGTTTTCAACTTAAAACTTATTCTGCCATTATCAAAATGTGAAATATGTTTGGCTGGATGCATAGGACAAAATGAATAATTATGGTTGTGTAGTCACTTTGTTTTAGGGTTATTGGAGGAAACTTGCATGCAAATTATTAAACATTGGAGGCAGGAAATGGGAGAAGGTTTAGTATAGTTACAGTGAGCTTGGTAATGAAACTGCTACTCATTGATTATGTGTCTATATTGCACACATTAAAAACATTTAAATAATTAGGACACAGAATTGCAAAAGGGCTAAAGGAACTGTCCAACCAAAAAAGGAACTGTCTGCACCAGAATTCAAATTCTGCTCTGTTTCTGTTAAAAATGCATGGATTTTTCCAATACAATATTGTCGCTATACTAAAAAGCTAAAAGGGGATATTATCTCATATAAAACCCACAGATTTATTTGAATGATTTTGTAATGTTTTAAAAGATTATTTTAAAATTAGGATATTTCACATAAGATCTAGATTTTCTGATTTCTCTAAGAGGACATTTACCCCACTAATAACATTCACCAATAATTAGCAAGTTAAAAATAGTTTCTGCCTCCCTTTAAGGTAGTTATGTACTATCCGGTTTATCTCAGTCTGCACCGTACCCTCGTACCAGCCCATCAGTGTGTGAATATCTACAGATACTGTGTCATTAGATTACCAAATTAATGCCCTGTCTAGTTAAAACACATCTCATGAGTTGCACACACAAAATGCGACACAGAGGCAGTGCTGGTTTGCCGTAATATCCAGATGGAACACATGACACTGACATGTGAAAATTTTCCACTAAAACAATCTGATTACACAGCCGACATGCCGTTCTTCCCCCATAAGGTTCTGACACACATGCATCTGTCACCCAGCTGTGCAATCCAGATTTGCTAAAAATAAGAGGTGCTATTTTCAAGTAAAGAAGTCGTAACAACATTAATTTTTTGGATAAATGTTTTGAGCCAAACAAATTCCGTATCAGATGCCAAACCATATCCTTTCAATCCATTATGATTTTTCCATGAATCTAGAGGGTTACATGGTATCATAAAACAAGAAATGTTTTACGTAGTCTTTTCCTTAACAGGCCTTATAAAAAGATAACTTAGTCTCATAAATACTTGGCAGAATAGTCTTGTTGTAGGAGGTAGTAGCACCATATAACTTTGAACTTGTAGAGTTCCAAGAAGCAAAACTGTTGGCTGAAGAACCCACACAAAAGCAAAAGGGATGACTAATGGTATTTGACATTTTATTTATTTGTCTGTTTGTTTAACATGTTTTACTCTGTACCTACTATGTCCTAGACACTGACCCAGGCACGATAGACACAATTGTTTAAAAAAAGTAGACATGGCCCTTGCTCTCATGCAGCTTGCACTCTTGGAAGGGCAAAGCACTAATCATGGAATTACATGTAAAAATGTTTTCTGGAAAATGCTACTTAAAAAGAGATTTGATCTGGAGAGAGTTAGCCTCCCTGTGGAAAATAGGTTTTGCACTGAAAAATGAAGGACAAGTAGGAGTTAACTATGTGATCAAAAGATGGATAAATGTGTTAGGCAGAGGAAATTGCATATATAAATGGCCTGTAGTGGGATCCAACACAGTGAATATAAAGAGACTGAAAGAGTTCCTTTATGGTTGGGGAGAGAGCAGAGCGGAGTGTGAAATGAGAAGGGGGATCTGGAGAGGAGCCAGACTGTGCATCGCTTCGTTTACCATGTTAACAAGTTAGCTGACATAAACAGGAAGCGCTTGAAGAGTATAGATGAACTGATTTATGTTATGAAAAGATCACCCTATCACATGGGAAGAAGTGGGTACACCAGATGTGGGTGTACCAGCTACTGTGGTTACTGGATATATCATTACTTATGGCTGTGCACCAAATGACGCTCAAACATGACTTAAAATAATAAACTCCTATTGTCTCACAGATTCCATGCCCTAAGGCACAAAAACTTGGGTTTTGTACCCCTAGATCTCTTATATGTGACAAACAAGGTGTACAGAGCTACAGTTGTCTCAAGGCTCCACTGAAGGGTGATCCACTTCCAAGCCCACTCACGTAGTTGATGGTGGAATTCAGCTCCTCATAGGATCTTCAATAAGGGTCTCAGCTGGCTCTTGACCAGCTGTCTTCCCTAGCTCCCTACCATTGCAGGCCAAGTCACGTTACAGAATCTGGCTCTTACCAGCACAGGCGAGCGAGAGACTCAGAGAACAGGAACAAGATGGAAGCCCAAGTTATTTTGTAACCTGATCTCAGCGGAGACATTCCGTCCCACTTCTGTCATGTACTAGTCATTGGTCAGTACATTCAGCCCGTTCAAGGGTTGGAGGAGATACAGGCATGTACGTACCCAGAGGCAGAGGTCCTTGGGAGCCATCTCAGATGTTGGCGATCATATTGAGTAAGAGACAGTGGTAGCTTGGATTATGAAGGGATAGAGATGTGTGTGTATTCAAGGAGTGTTTATTTAGCGAAAACAAATCGAATGAATTTGGTGATATATGTTATGGGCTGAATTGTGTCCCTACCAAAATTCCTGTGTTGGAGCCCTTACCCCCAGCACCTCAGAACACGATTACATTCAGAGATAGGCTCTTTAAAGGGGGTGATTAAGTTAACATGAAGCTACTACTGTGGGCCCCAGTGTACTCTGGTGTCCTTAGAAGAAGAGGAAATTTGAGCGCATAGACAAATGTGTGTTCATTTGTCAAGTAGCCGGATGAAGAGTACTTCAAGCCAAGAAGCGCCATCTCAGGACAAAACAAACCTACAGTCGTCTTGATCTCGTTGTTGGACTTTCAGCCTCCAGAACTGTGAGAAAATATGTTGTTGAAGCTATCAGGTCTGAACTTTGTTATGGCAGCCTTAGCAAACTCACACAATTGTCACTCTGGAAGATGAAGGAAATGGTAACGCCAACAACTTTTGCTAGGCTGTTCAACTGGAGGAACGGTGGTGCTTTACACCATTAGGAAATCCTAAAAGAGGACCAAGTTTATGTAGCTTTTTTTTTTTTTTTTTGAAACAAATATTTATTTAACTAATATGTGCTGGGTACTATTCTATAGTATATATATATAATATGTGTATATATATATATATTATATATAGTATATACCTAGAATAGATCAGAGACAAAGCAAGAGTCAACGCCTTCACCGAGCTTCTGGTCCATGCAGTGGGTCTGCTATTCAAGAGATCTGTGGTAGAAATAGACATTTATGAATCATCCGATTAAGGTAATAATTAAAGCCATAGGTAAGCATGAGATACATAGGTTGGGAGGGGAAAATTAAACAACAACAAAACCCCAAACCTAGCAATAAATCTTGTTCATGCTAACAATGAAGGAAGGCTAGGTACAGAGGAATGAACTTACACAGTAAATAGGCGAAAAGGAGGAGAGCAGGAAAAAAAATGTTTCACATTAAACCAAGGGAGGAGTGTTTCTGAGAGGAAGAAGTGGTCAGCAGGGTGGAATGCTGATGAAAGCTCAAATTGAATGAGAAATGAAAAACATGAGTCAGAGTCCGTGCCACAGAGGCCATTTGTAAACCTGGTGAACGCTGGCTGGGTGCAGGGTCCGTGCTGAAGAGGGGCAAGTGAGAGCTGAGGAAATAAAGGTAAGAACACTCACCTCTCCGAAAAAGGTATGTGCAGGGGGGCAGATGGAGAGAAGGGACGGAGAGGGCGGTGAACCCACACACACCAAGGTTAGCAAATCCGGTGTTGCAGTGTGGAGGAAGAGCCAGAGACCCGACGTGTGTGATGAGGGAGACTCTCCCCAGACAGGAACACAGGCGGCTTCTTCCCTGGAGAGGTAGGTGGTTTGTAGGTTCAGTCTGAGAAGAGGCCACATGGATGCTGGTCAGAGACAGAGGCTCAAGTTGGAAGGCGGGTCATCCGAACGAGAACCCGACTGCCATGTGCTAGTTGTGTGACTACGGGTAAATGAATTAAAGTCCCTTTGCCTCTGTTTTCTCATCTATAAAATGGTGATGAAAATAATACCTGTTACCTCAGTTGTTATAATTGTTAAATCAGTCAATACATGCAAAGTTTTAAAGACTAGTTCCTGGCATATAGAAGCATTAGACGTGCATTTATCACTATTGTTCTCTCTCTAAACTGGACCTAAGCCAGTCTGCCGAGGGTGAGGACGGAAGGAGAAGGTGGAAGCTTTGGGGACAACAGAAAGGGTGGAAGGGGCACTGCTGAGCGCGGGGAAGCAGGAGACGTAGCTGGACTGTCTGGCAGTGCTGACAACCCTATAAGGTTGGGACTGTGAACTTGTCATAGATTCAGGCTGCTCTGTTCTGTGAACTTCTACGCAGTTTTTAGCTATTTGGGAGCAGCAGCAGCGGACAAAAATATTTGAACACAACAACACTGGATTTGCCCAACAGACTGGTAAGACAAAGAGGTAACGGGCCCAGGAGTTTCCGTTGATTACCAGAAAACTGTGCTTCCTGGACGTTAGGCTGGATGAAGAGGGACGTAAAGGGATGAGATACGTATTGGACTTGGAGAAAGGAGAAAGGTCTCTTCTGCAAGAGACTCGGATAACAAGGGAACATCTTGCCTTTCAAGATAAATATCTTTTGACTCTGATTTAAACTTACTTTGTTTCAGTTAAGACGGGATTTAGTGCTATCCAAACAGTATGGGTGTGAGGTGATCTCACCAAAATGGTGGCATAAGAGACCCCAGCCTCTGCCTCCTCACAAAGGCCAATAATCAGACAAGTGTCCACCAACAAAAGCAGCTCTGGGAGAGCTCTGGAGTCCCGTTAAAAAGCAACACATGGAAACAAAGAACCTGAGAATAACCACACAAAAAGAGAAGAAAGGCAGATTCGTTTTGCCCGCATCATCCCTTTTGACTAGCCAGCTTGGTCAGTGCCATGAGGGAACTCCCAGCTAGACAGAGTTCCCTTTACCAGGAAGAAAAGAGTGGGGTGAGCAAACAGTGTGTCAGTTTTGGGGGGCCTGCACAGAGGTCCTGCTCGGTTTCACTCTACCCAGACCAGCAAAGCTGAGATCTATAGAGACAGCTAGGAATGAGGAAGGAAAGCAGGGGTTACCGATAGCAGCCAGTAGCAGTTGTGATCACCATTCCCGGTAACTTGCTCTGCAACAACCCCAGCATCTTTTGCCACCAAAGAAAGGGATAATCAGAAGAGCCGCTGTAGGCCTTCTGAAGATTTTACCAGTTTTTGCCCCATAGATACTTGAATTCACTGATGACAGCTGTCCCCACCTTGCTTCTTCCCTCTGCCCATCCCCACTGGAGCCTGGAACTGCCCCCAAAGGCCTCTATGACTGTGAGTGCAAGCTGCCTGCTTATACTCCTACAATTGACACACACACCTGTGCATGCTGGGGTTAGCACCTTCAGCTGTATCCTGCATGCCCTCAGCTCTGAAGAAATCCAGCAAAGCCCTGTACACCAGAAGCAAGAACCCTGTAGCTTCCAGTAAGACCTCAGCTGGCCCCAGCCCTTGCTGCCTACCCTGACCGCACCATTACATGCCTGTCTACAATTGGCTCCCACTACACAAGCATCTGCAGCTGGCCTCTGCAGCCAACGATATGCACACCACTGGCTACAGCCACCATCACTGCCTGCCCTGGTCTCTATCCACTGGATCTGGAGGTGCCACTAAAGCACCAATAGCCTATATGGACACTGCAGACTCCCCATAGCACTCACAAGGACCACAGTGGCCTGAGCTAAAGAGACATCACACTCCCTTGGACCTAGTACCACCACACCTTTTTGCTCTTGGTGCCTTGCATCACTAGACCCAAGGTCACAGCACACTTCAGGATGCCACCACCTACTGAAAGTCTTCACTTACTAAAATCATTCCAGGAAGTCTATAAATGACTACTTTTTCAAATATGCAGACAGCTACACAAGGCTACATGGATCACAAACAATCAGAGAAACATGATTCTACCAAAAGAATATAGTAAACCTCTAATAACTGGTCCCAAAGAAATGTAAATCCAGGAACTGTCCAGCAAAGAATTCAAAATAATTGTTCTATAGATGTTCAGATACTTCTAAGAGAATACAGATAAACAATTTAATAGTACCAACAAAACAATACCAGGAAAAAATGAGAAGTTCAACCAGTAGAAAGAACCAAACAAATTTTGGAGCTGAAGAATACAATGATTGAACTAAAGAATTCAATAGAAAACTTCAGTAAGACTTGGTGAAGGAAAAGAGACTCAATGAACTCAAAAATAAGTCAACTGAAATTACCCAATCACAGGAGAGAAACAAAGAAGAAAAAGAACAAAAAAGTATAAAAAAATCTTATGGGACTTACAGACACCATGAAAAGACCCAGGCATGCATTATTGGAATCCCTAAAGGAAAAGAGAAGGAGAAAAGGGTAGAGAATTTTTTTTTAAAATAGTGGGTGAGAACTTCCCAAATCTGGGGAGAGATTTGGACATTCAAATTTATGAAGCTAATAGGTCCCTCCCAAATTTCAATCTAAAACAATCTTCCGTGAGACACATAATAAAACTGTCTAAAATCAAAGACAAAGAGAATTAAAAAAAAAAAAACACTCTTTTATACAAGGGAACCCCTATGGCTATTAGTAAATTTCTCAGCTGAGACCTTGAAGGCTAGAAAAGAATGGGATTATATACTCAAAGTGCTGAAAGAAAGATGCTGCCAACCAAGAATATTTTACCCAGAAAAGTTGTCCTTCAGAAATGAAGACAAGATAAAGACTTTTCCTAAGAAACAAAAGCTGAGGAATATCATTGCCAGTAGATCTATCTTACAAGAAATGCTGAAAGAGGTTCTTCAAGCTAAAACAAAAGTATCTTAATTAGTAACATGAAGCATGTGAAAATACACAACACACTGCTGAAAGTAAGTATATAGTCAGACTTGGAAAAACACTGTAATATGATGATGTTGGCCACTTACCTCTTAGTATAAAGGTTAAAAGAAAACTATGGCTATTTAAAAGAGCCATAGTTCACGATAATTTGTTAATGAAAACAAAACATAAAAAGATGTAAATTGTAACATCAAAAACATAAAAGGAGAGGAGTAAAAGGGTAGAATACCTTTAAAAGGTATCCATAAAAAATTCCAGTACAGAAAATGATCAACACACAAGGAAAGGAAGCAAGAGAGGAAGAAAAGAACAAGGGAGATACAAAACAGCCAAAAAACAATGAGCAAGATGGCAGTAGTAAGTCCTTACCTATCAATAACTACTCTAAATGTAAATGGATTAAATCCTCAAAAACATATCAAAAGGTAAAGTGGACCAATGAATTAAAAAAAAAATCGGGGGCGCCTGGGTAACTCAGTGGGTTAAGCCTCTGCCTTTGGCTCAGGTCATGATCTCAGGGTCCTGGGATCGAGTCCCACATCAGACTCTCTGCTCCATGGGGATCCTGCTTCCCCCTCTCTCTCTGCCTGGCTCTCTGTCTACTTGGGATCTCTCTCTGTCTGTCAAATAAATAAAATCTTTAAAAAAAAAAAAACCAAAAATTGAATATATGCTGTCTCTGAAAGACTCAAAGGACATACATGAGCTCAACGTGAAGGGATTAAAAAAGATATTCTGTGCAAATATAAACCAAAAGAGCAGAGGGTAGCTATACATGTATGGAACAGAATAGCCTTTATAACAAAAATGGTAACCAGAGACAAAAAAGATCATTATAAAATATTACTTGACACATTCAACTAAGGACATGGAGTGGGAAGAAGTATAATTCAACAAATGGATCCCTTCCTGGGTTAAATATTTAGTGATATGTTCAGTAGGCATATGGTGGTTTATTGGAATGAGCTGTAACTGAAAAACTAACTCACCAAGTCTCATTTCAGTTCTTATGTTAACCATTGGCTCAACCTTTCTGAGTCTTAGTTCCTCATCAGCAAGTAGTGCTTGATTTTAATTTATCTCTGGTGACTATCTTCCACTCTAAAATCTGTGACTGTCTTCTGGGGCTGCCATTTTCTAGATCAGCTACAACATTCCATGGATTATGCTTAATAACTTAGATGTATTCACAAGCAAAAGATCATCTGCTGTTTGCTGGAGATAGGATCCAAGAAGGGCTTAATTTCATGATTTTAAAGAGGCCCATGGAAGTGTATTTCCTCCATGTGGTTTTGGTTATAGGCAAATGTAAAGTATATCTCTGACTCAACTTGTGGGTGGTCAAGTAAGGGGAAAATAAACAAAGACTGGTTCTGTAATATGTTAGGTCACTGCAGTTCTCTGTTTGTAGAAGCTGCTTGAGAAAAGATAAACAAATAAATGCTCAATTCAAGTGAAAAAGGAAAACTTTTTGTTATATGCAGCTAAAAACTCATAGACTATACTGTTTCCCAAAATGGAGAAAGCTAGAGATGTCCATCTTTAATCATTTTATTATTCTCTTCCACTCCCACACAAACACCAACACACAAAGAACTCTTCTTAAAGTATCTTTGCAACATTAGGAATCTGCAAGTTAACTTCAAGTAAACCAAAATTCAATTTTACAAGATTTCCCATTTTCATAATAAAAATTTAAAATATGTAGTCTTACTAGGCAGTATGTAAAAGAAACTGGCAGAGCCCCAGTTAGAACCTATATACTTTCTTCAAAAGGAGTCACAGCCTTATGGAGTTGACTTTGTCTGAAGAAAACATAATAAAAAATTTTGGAAATATATTGTGGAGGTTTTCCTATCAGCTAAATGTTCTGATGCATTAAGTTAATTATTATAGGATATTTAATAAACACCAACAAAAGATTCATATAAGAATTGCAATCCACATAGATTTCATTTAAAATGGAGATAAAGGATCTGTACTTGAGGAACTACAGAACACTCATGAAAGAAATTGAAGAAGACACAAAAAGATGGAAGACTATTCCATGCTCTTGGATCAGAAGAATAAACATTGTTAAAATGTCTATACTGCCTAGAGTAATCTATACTTTTAATGCCATTCCGATCAAAATTCCACCATTATTTTTCAAAGAGCTGGAGCAAATAATCCAGAAATTTGTATGGAACCAGAAGAGACCCCGAATCGCTAAGGAAATGTTGAAAAACAAAAATAAAACTGGGGGCATCATGTTACTTGATTTCAAGCTTTACTACAAAGCTGTTATCACCAAGACAGCATGGTACTGGCATAAAAACAGACACATAGACCAGTGGAACAGAGTAGAGAGCCCAGATATGGACCCTCAACTCTATGGTCAAATAATCTTCGACAAAACAGGAAAAAATATACAGTGGAAAAAAGACAGTCTCTTCAATAAATGGTGCTGGGAAAACTGGACAGCTATATGCAGAAGAATGAAACTTGACCATTCTCTTACACTGTACACAAAGATAAACTCAAAATGGATAAAAGACCTCAACGTGAGACAGGAATCCATCAGAATCCTAGAGGAGAACATAGGCAGTAATTTCTTCGATATCAGCCACAGCAACTTCTTTCAAGATATGTCTCCAAAGGCAAAGGAAACAAAAGCGAAAATGAACTTTTGGGACTTCATCAAAATCAAAAGCTTCTGCACAGCAAAGGAAACAGTCAACAAAACAAAGAGGCAACCCATGGAATGGAAGAAGATATTTGCAAATGACAGTACAGACAAAAGGTTGATATCCAGGATCTATAAAGAACTCCTCAAACTCAACACACACAAAACAGACAATCATATCAAAAAATGGGCAGAAGATATGAACAGACACTTCTTCAATGAAGACATACAAATGGCTATCAGACACATGAAAAAATGTTCATCATCACTAGCCATCAGGGAGATTCAAATTAAAACCACATTGAGATACCACCTTACACCACTTAGAATGGCCAAAATTAGCAAGACAGGAAACAACAGTGTTGGAGGGGATGTGAAGAAAGGGGAACCCTCTTAAAATTTGTTTATTGAGTCTCTGAATATGAACACTAATTTAATGCTGTTTTGCTGACAAAAAAAAATCAATCAGTAAAAAAGTAATCTCTGAGGAAATGGTCTCCTTTACAGGATCTGTGTTTTTCTTATGATTGGATGTGTGGTAATTCACTATTCATAGTTTTTGAAATTATACCAAGGAACTGTTGAATGGAAGTCATCGGTGCAATTTGGGACCATGCTTCAAATCCAACACTTAAAAGTGTGGGAAGTATTCCTTTTATTATAAGGATAGTTTCTATATCTTTAATAAACACCTTCTTTCATTATCAGATATTTTCTTTGAAAAAAAATGTTGAAATCATAAACAAAGATACACAAATATTTTAAACATTTTATTTGAATCATTTTTCTTGGCTGTTTGCTCTTTGTATATACATAGTATAACCATAATCACATTGTGCATTGATGAGGGTTAAAGCTAAAATAGGAACTAATATATCAATATTTAAATCACAACTATTAGCCTATATACAGACTTTTTTCTGTGCTGAGAAAATGTCATTGAAAATTTTTAACTTTTATTTCATGGTTAAGAAAATTAACAACCTAAGTTATTTAAAAACATTAATATTTATGAATAGGGGTAAGATTCCATTAACTTTCAATCTTTTAACCTTTGGTAATAATGTTCTATTTGGTTACCAAGCAAAAGGAGAACATGATATCTACCTACGTTTAAAGACATTTCTTTGAAATTAAGGTATTTTAAGTTTAGGTTTCTTAAATCAATAGCTAATCAATTCATTCTCTTATCAAAGCACAGGAAGTAGTGTCTAAGAAGTAGATTCCCAACATAGCCACTTCATGTAAAAGAGTTTCTGACACCCAGTTAACAATTATTTTGAAAATATCTTTTATAATTTGCTTATTTTTAGTGCTATATCATTGCTGGTGGTGGTTGTTTTATTTTGCTCTTTTAAATTCAATATCTAAATATTTCTGAGCTTTAAGAAGCTCTGAAAATGAAAAAAAAAATAAGAACTTTTAGCATTTGGTTGCTTGCTATTCTTTCTTCAGGTAAGATGATAAAATGTGGAAGGACTGGATTCATTTTTCCCGAATGACTTGGAACAATGTTTGATCTATCTTTATGTGACTATGGGTCACAGAGTTTTACAAATTGAAGGACAATGAGTCAAGTTCGAAATTCCATAAAGAGAAGTTCAATTTTTCATCTAAAACTCCTGTTATCATATGGAAATTTTCTATGTTGTCAAAAAAAATTTCCCTTTAACCACTGAATATATGTGTAGGTTTCACTTTGTTTGCATTTAGTTCCCATTCAAGGTTTTTTTAGTTATGGTGGAACATGCAGTCACTTCACTTACAATTATTTACTGACAGCCCATCAATAGCTAGTAACTTTATTAACAAAATAGGAAATTAAAGCACACCTTTCTTCTCAGGGAACCAGAATTCAACATGTGCTATTGAAGCTGTGGAAGTAGTTGAGATCATCTAGGGAAAGATTAAAGATTGAAAATATAAAGGTGGCTAACGATAAAAACAAGGAACACCAACATTAATGGACTAGTAGAAGACTACCCCTTAAAAGTCTGAGGAGTAGCCATAGGAGAATAGGAAAGAGCAATGTCAGAAAAGAGGGGCAAGAAGGATATTTGGCTAGATTTCACCAAGATGCCTTTTATTTTTTTATTTATATAACAAGAACTGTATTTTAAAAGTGATCCCAAACTTAGATTACTTTATTAAAAGTTTTTCTCTCACCTTACCTCAACTCGTATTTCAGTTTCAGGAAGTTGATAGAGGAGATGCCAACTCAGGAGTCAGAGAAAACCATGGAGAATAACCAAACGCTTCCCATCAAGGAGCTGTGGCAAAACAAATGAGGGTGGAGGGATAGCTGGTGAGTGAGATACACAGATTCAAGTCTCCCCTCTCTGAAATTAGCCTGGAATGTGATGAATGTGTTAGGTAAATTGAGAAGTATGCCAAAGAAATGAAGTTTTTGGAGAAACAATTCATCTACAAGGTGATTTCATGCCAACAAAGAGTCGTTGCCAGTAGATCTATGAGGGAGGCATGGTGTAGTCAATCCAGGAAAGAATCTAGTACTCACTTTATAAAAATTATGGATGCCAAATTTAGAACCAGCATATCTGTCATAAGCTCTGGCATGCTGTGGCAAAGTGAGAGATTCAGAAACCAGGGAACACTGGAGAATGAGGCAGACTCAGAAAGCGTACAGCACTAGCAAGAGTCCAAGAGAAGGCAAGCCAGGAAAGAAGGAAAACCCAGGTCTTAACAAGCAAGAGTGAATAGGCTATAACCTAATGAGCAATCACCAACAGAATGACCTTGGATGAGTCAGGTCATTCATATTTCAAGAAAGAGCCCCACTATACACCCAATCGCTTGCATAAAGCCAGAGGGTTCTTTTCTCCTGTCACCCAAAGGCTGTAAATGCCTCTCCCTCATATCTCAGGAGGGGAATCTAGAAGTTCTGAGTTACTATGCTAAACAATTGAATTCAATCTAAAGAGACTCTTCAAATTATCATGTATTTTAAATTTGTAGCTAAATTTATCTGCTTTTAAATTCCTCTATCCCTCACCCTGCAACTACTTAGTGGATGAGGTGATAAGGGAGATAAAATCTGTTTTAGAAAAAAAGAAAATCGTATGTTTTTTTTTTTTCTGCACAAATAGTATAAAGTGAGAAATTTTTCAACCAAAAATTATGCATCATTTGTTTTCATTTCTCATCCCTCAAAAGATTTTTTTTTTTTTTTTCAAAATTGAAGAGAGGCAAGTTGGGTAAAAAAAAAATGAGCTCAGATCTCTTCATTATCCCAGAACTTTCTGTCCTCAAGCACACATATAATTCTTGATTACTATGCATCTAAAAATCTTTGATTAACGATTGATGACTTTTGTCAAAAGACTCTCTCTCTGTTTTTTTTTTTTTTTTAAAGATTTTACTTATTTATTTGACAGAGAGAGAGACAGTGAGAGAGGGAACACAAGCAGGGGGAGTGGGAGAGGGAGAAGCAGGCTTCCTGCTGAGCAGGGTGCCCAACACAGGGCCTGATCCCAGGACCCTGGGATCATGACCTGAGCTGAAGGGAGATGCTTAACAACTGAGCCACCGGGAAACCCCATTGTCAAAAGACTCTTAACAAAAGAGATGAGGTTGGTAGATATTGGTAATTTAGTATACAATGACTATTAGGTATATGGTAATTAGTTCTGGATAAACTTGGAAAACATAGTACGTGAAAAAAGAGGAAGGAAGTCTGGTGTATGGGTATTCCTAGTAAAAGTGAATACAGACAGAGTGTAGAACTATGAGCTCACAGTTGAAACACATGGATATTAGGCCATTCCGATGGGAAACAGATTCAAAGCATAGGAGAAGACATTTAAATTAAGGGAAGGGGAGGGCACCTGGCTGTCTCAGTCAGGAGAGCATGTGGCTTTTGATCTCAGGGTTGTGAATTCAAACCCCATGTTGGGTGTAGAGATTACTTAAAAATAAAATCTCCAGATAAAATAAATAGATAGATAGATAGATGATAAATAAATAAATAGGCAAAGGGAACTGAAGGGTAATACGATTAACATTTATTTTTATTTAAAATACACAAATGTGGGGCACCTGGGTGGCTCAGTCAGCTCAGTCTTTTTTTTTTTTTTTTTCTTTTTCTTTTTGGTCAGTGAAAAGCCCAGGATTCCAAGTAGTAAAGTGACTTATCTAAGGTCACATTACAATAAGTGGCCGAATCAGGGTTGGAACTCATATATCTTGCTTCCATGTCCATTTCTTTTCTGATTACAATCACACAGCCACTTTTCAAACTTCATCACATTTTATATGTCCAATTTTATGTTTTTAAACAATCAAGAACAAGGATGAATAAAATCTAATAAAAACAATGTCCCTTCAACTTCTAAGAGTGTAAGCATTTCAGCTCATGCAATCCAATCTAATCTCCTCATCTCTGTTTTTTATTAATATTTAGACTTGCTAACATGTACCTAAAATCTAGGATTAGTGTCTGAAATATTTTTATAAAATGATTTGTCTCTACATAGACAAGAGATGATATGGCATATGAGAGTTTCTTATATTCTAGGCTTGTCACAATTAGAAAGACAAATGAAATATAATAAAGTATGTCAATTGATGATGGGTCGTGAGAAGCACTCAAGTGTGTTTGAATCTGTAAAGATTCAAATAATATATATAATATAACAATATATTCTAGTGGCAATAGCTATTACACAGTAGAGATGCTTGAGAATGATGATACACTTTTCCAATTACAAAATGAGATAATTTTGCCTTCACTGTTCAAGGAAAAGAAGACTTTTTATAACCATGAAATGAGCATTTAATGGTAAATGCATTTTTTGAAAATCACAGATAATTATTGAATACATGGAATATTTACTCCAAGGAAGGAGAGGACACAGAATTAAGAAAGAAGGTAGTATATGAAAGATATTTTCACATGGTTGCTTAATGTGTTCATCACCATTTATGACAAATTGTCTTGAGAAGAGAGTTGTCAAGTTATACAGATTGCTTTTACCTAGTGCTTTTTTAATACACTTTTTTAATCTTCCAAATTTTAATTTTTCTTTATGCTTTGTTATAGATGTACCTCTTTAACTAGTTTGTAATTAGATTGTTTTTCATCTGGTCTGACAATCTTTGTCTTTTTTTTAATATATATTTTATTTATTTATTTGACAGAGAGAGAGATCACAAGGAGGCAGAGAGGCAGGAAGAGAGAGAGGGGGAAGCAGGCTCCCCACAGAACAGAGAGCCTGATTTGGGGCTCGATCCCAGGACTGGGGACCATGAGCTGAGCTGAAGGCAGAGGCCCAACCCACTGAGCCACCCAGGCACCCCCAATCTTTGTCTCTTAACTTGAACACTTTTAGTCCACCTTAATTTAAAAAAAAAATATTATTGTTGCTATTGCTAAAAGTTTTGAAAAGACAACTATCTAATTTCCACTATTTTGGAGAGAATTTGTCTTCTCTAGTTACACTTAAATTTCCCCTTTTATTTGATCTTTGTTTATATATTCATTCATTCATTCATTTTTCTGAGGTTAATTAAACTTCCTGAAACACTGGATGTGTGTCTGTGACATATTTTATTATATACTCACAATTCTTTCTTCCATGCTTGAATATCACTGGTAATGAGCATTTCCATATAATTTCCTTTGATCAGTAAAATATATGAGGGATGAGGGTGCGTCAGTACCTAGCCAAGTCTTTACTGATACCTAGTGTTTCCATTTGTCCTTCTTATTCTATTGGCAACCTCCATGAGGAAAGCATGTTCAAATTAGCTGCTAGTCCCCAAATGAGAGTCATATAGAACAATATTAAACTTGATGCTCAACTAGTTTGAGGAATTGTGCACAACAAAAGTAAATTGTTTTACTATAGGCCACTGATATGTGGAGGTTGCTTGTTACACTATTATTGATGCACATTTCTAGGTAATGCAATATCGTTCATCAGGGTTTGAAAAATTCCAAGTTTTATCTCTCTCTCTCTCTTTTTTTTTCTTTTTGCCTCTGTCTCTCTTTCTATCTTCCAATTATACATATGCTAAACCCTTTTGCAGTTTACTCTCTTTTAGTCACATATAAAAATTTCCATATTTTGATCATTCCATGATGTTCAGATAGCTTTTCTAACCTATATTACAGATCATTAATTCCCTCTATAACTGTTTAACTTGCTTTTAAAAATACCTGTGGAGGTTTTTCCCTATAATTTCAATATGATTCTTTTTCAATCATGGTATGGCACTCTTACGGACTCCTGTTTTAACACTGTAGTTATCTTCAGTCTTGTATTTTATATTTATCAGTTGTATTTATCAATTGTATTTGATATTTACCAAAATGTATTTATCAATTGTATTTATCAATTTTTACTTGATAGGATAATGGCTTCTTAGTCTGCATCTAATAATCTCATCACCTAAAGTATTTATTTTTCTCTTATTTCTTCTAGTTTACAGTCATTTCCTTTGTGACCAAGTCTCTTTTATGACTAGGTATGTTTTTAGAATTTCAATTTATGGGAAGATTCTCCTTTTGTGGCAAGATTTATGTTCTTTTCTGACAGATGACTGTGGGTTCCTCCTGTCCATGTCCACCTTCATCCATGCCAGTTTCAAATTCCTTGGAACACTGAAGGGATTGACCCTGGATTGTAATTCCAGGCCAAGAACTAGTTCTCCTCTTGTTTATATTCATCCAGAGTCTGAGATAACATGAGGGTCTCCTGTTAGACTCTTATGTACACCTTCAGCCTTAAATTCAGTCTTCTTCAACAGAGGAAATTAATAATTTTCTAGGTCAATAAATGCCTAAAGTACTACCTGTGCTTGTTTGTGGGTTTGATTTCTAACATTCCTTTTATTTTGCCTTTGATAATTGTTGACCATCTTGTCATTTTCTTAATGTTTTAAAGAGACTTTTTAAAAATCTTTTATGTAAGTTTTAAATTGTTTTTAGCAGGATGAATGATTTGAACAACCTATTCCATTGTTATCAGAAACAGGAAGTGTCTCACAGTTATTCCAGGCCTTTTCATTATACTGCTCTGTTTTTCTGTTTAATTTCCTTTTCTTCCATCTGTTCTTTCCACTATCTTACATGTCTGCACTGGAATCTACCCTGTCCCAAATTAAAGTACATTTGCAAAATCTAGAATAGCATCAAGTCAGCATTGCTTTAGTCTGACTATCATCTTTTGACTTTATGGAGTTGGGAACAAACCCTCAGCTTGGGCTTCAACTTGGTATGCATTTTTTTCCCTTTTTGTGTAAGAGATTATGTCTAGAAAGTCTGGAAATTTTTCCAGCATAGTATCCATGTTTTACTTTTCCAGATCTGTTTCATGGCTGAAATTCTGTCTCTACTTCAAACTTTGTGGCTAATGTCATGTTTGTTTAGGAAAGAACATGTTGATGCACATGTTGATCTCTACATGTTATTTTCTACACAAATCCTTGTTGCAGTGTTTTATTGGCTTGGTTGAAACCTCAATGCCACTTTCTGAACCTCTTTGGTACTGACTGTTTCAACCTACTCTCTGGATGCCAACTTTTTCCCCTTGACTCCACTTTGCCTCATCTATAACCAGATACATTGTATACCCACACGTTGCACCCTCTCACGGATAAAATGTCATTCTGCGTGTTGACCCCTCTTTGATAATGTTATCAGCTTCATAAACTATTTCATCAACTTCCATATCTCCAGACATGACACTTCACCATTTGCTTCTGAGTAGTGAAGAAAATAGATGAAAAATCAATCTATTGATTTAATTACTTGTTTATACAGCTTATCAAAGATGTATAAAGATGAAAAACGAATTGAGTCACCAGTATCTTAAAAAAAAAAAAATTCCTACTAACAATGGAAATATCCCTACTTGGTAATTGAAAGTTAATTGCATTGACAGATTCTCTTTCAGTGAAATTTATTAAATGTACTTCTCCTAATATTTTGGCTTATTTTTGCAATCTAACTCATGGAGAAAGGTATCAGACACAAAATATGAATTACAGCTGTGTTGTTTCAGAATGAATAATGTCTACTGGGTGAGACACTGAGTCAAAGGTTTAGTTTGCAGCAAAGGAAAATATTTGTGAGTGCTGCTGGAAGAGCTGACAGCCTAGCACACGCAGCCTCCCTTTTAGATGGAGAAACACGGGAATGCAAGCAATTGCTAAGTTGGCTAGAAAAGCAAAAGCAACTTTTGTAACTGTGTCAGTCGTATCCCAAAGATTCTCTGATTACAAGTGATTCTCATCTGTTCTTCCTTGTTTTAGAAAATAAAGTTATGAACTTTTAAAACATTAAAACAAACCCCTGCTCTTTTTTTTTTTTAAGATTATTTATTTGTTTATTTGACAGACAGAGATCACAAGTAGGCAGAGAGGCAGGCAGAGGAAGAGAGGAGGAAGCAGGCTCCCTGCTGAGCAGAGAGCCCGATGCGGGGCTCGATTCCAGGACCCTGGGATCATGACCTGAGCCAAAGGCAGAGGCTTTAGCCCACTGAGTCACCCAGGCGCCCCCAAACCCCTGCTCTTAAATTCAATGAGGAAAGATTTCCTGGAAAAAGGCAGTGAAAGCATTCCTGTTGCTCAACACAGAATGTTATCTAAAAGAGATAGTAGGCCTAAAACTGAGTTCGCTGGGCACTGCTTCCACAAGCATATGCAAGTAATAAGATTGTGTTGTCCTAGGAGAAATGCATATTAGTTGAGTCTGTATTTTCTAACTCTTAATTCATTAGTGAGATAATATTTAAAATTCTCTTTACTGAAAATATTTTTTTTAAGATTTTATTTATTAATTTGACAGAGATCACAAGTAGGCAGAGAGGCAGGCAGAGAGAGAGGAAGAATCAGGCTCCCGGCTGAGCAGAGAGCCCCATGCGGGGCTGGATCCCAGGACTCTGAGAGTATGACCTGAGCGGAAGGCAGAGGCTCAACCCACTGGGCCACCCAGGTGCCCCAAGAATTTATAATGTTGCAAAGCAATTATATTGTTGACATCTTACATCATAAAACTCAACTTATTTCTTTAGGTAAAAGAAAGGAAGAATGTATTTATTTATTTATTTATTTATTTATTTTTTATATTTTATTTATTTATTTGACAGAGAGAGATCACAAGTAGGCAGAGAGGCAGGCAGAGAGAGAGGGAAGCAGACTCCCCACAGAGCAGAGAGCCCGATGCGGGGCTCGATCCCAGAACCCTGAGATCATGACCTGAGCCGAAGGCAGAGGCTTTAACCCACTGAGCCACCCAGGCGCCCCAGGAAGAATGTATTTATATGTATTTCTAATTTCTTAGCCAATTTGCCATACTGTTACAGTGCAATAAAGAGTTGTTTTTCAACTCTAGAGCATTATTTTATTTTTCGTTAGAAGAGCTGGGGGTGAGGAAAGGCAGCGGGCAAGTTTAGTATCAATACTATCTGATTTCATCATTGTTCTAATTTAATACACATATGTCAGAATTCAAAAAGCATCTAATTTAAGTAAGACTAAAGGACTTTTTGTTGGTAATCCCTAAGGATTCAAGTAATTCCAGTTGAATCATCAGAGACTTTATTTCCTCTCCCTTCTCTGCTCCTCACAGCCTTACCCCCTTTCTTTGCTCAGGCCTCATGTTGTGCCAAGCACATGGGATTCAGAGCTTCCTCAGGTCACCTCTCAGGGACTTAACTGATTTTGAGCCTGATCACGAAGCTTCATTGATAACTGACAGTATGATACCGGGTGTAACCCACAGCGAGAGGCACAAGTGACCACTAAGACTTTTCATGTAACAGACCAACCAGGACTTCTGACTGTTTTCAAGTTATCTAAAAATCATAATCATTCTTTTTTTTTTTAATTTTTTTTTTATTTTTCAGAGTAACAGTATTCATTGTTTTTGCATCACACCCAGTGCTCCATGCAATCCGTGCCCTCTCCAATACCCACCACCTGGATCCCCCAACCTCCCACCCCCCACCCCTTCAAAACCCTCAGGTTATTTTTCAGAGTCCATAGTCTCTCATGGTTCACCTCCCCTTCCAATTTCCCCCAACTCCCTTCTCCTCTCCATCTCCCCTTGTCCTCCATGCTATTTGTTATGTTCCACAAATAAGTGAAACCATATGACAATTGACTCTCTCTGCTTGACTTATTTCACTCAGCATCATCTCTTCCAGTCCCGTCCATGTTGCTACAAAAGTTGGGTGTTCATCCTTTCTGATGGAGGCATCATACTCCATAGTGTATATGGACCACATCTTCCTTATCCATTTGTCCATTGAAGGGCATCTTGGTTCTTTCCACAGTTTGGCGGCCATGGCCATTGCTGCTATGAACATGGGGGTACAGATGGCCCTTCTTTTTGCTACATCTGTATCTTTGGGGTAAATACCCAGCAGTGCAATGGCAGGGTCATAGGGAAGCTCTAGTTTTAATTTCTTGAGGAATCTCCACACTGTTCTCCAAACATAATCATTCTTAATAAGGATTGCAATTTGTTCCTAAAATTTACTTGTTAAATTTAAATATCTCCATATGCATTTATTTTGTAGTGGTGGTACTTAATTGCCCACATAAATGGCTTTTGACATTTAAACATTTTTTTATTTTTATTTTTTGTTTTTTAATGATTTATTTACTTGAGAGAGAAAGAGAGAGCGCATGCAAGTGGGGGAGGGGCAGAGGAAGGAGAAGAGAATGTCCAGCAGATTCCCTGCTGAGTGCAGAGCCCCATGGGGGGGCCCATCGCACAAACCTGAGATCACAACAGGAGCCAAACCAAGAGTCAGCTGCTTTAAAGAGTCAGCCACCTAGGTACCCCCATAAATGGCTTTTTAAAAAAACAAGTCATGTTCATCAGTGTGCTAGCAGGTTTTGATTGATATTGGCTGTCTGTTTTTATATTACTTCATTTATTGCAATAGTAAATCAATTCTTACTTTGGAAGCCAAGAAAACGTTTTATACTGCAATATGGTTGCCTCCCTAGAGTTTATTAGCTCATTTTCCTTCAATTAACTCTGTGTGCACTGTGCCCTTCTGCTAATGTTCCTGATTCTGAAGTCCTAATGTGCCCGCAGGCAAAGCACCCAGGTTGGTCTTGAACCGTTAAAGAAAATATAAACTGCAAATGACCTTACACATTATCTACCCTAGACTGCTGCTTGTCTATCAGTGTTGTCTCTGGAAGATGAAGAACTACCTGAAGCAAGGTCATGTCCTATAAGTCTGTAGCACAGTATATACTTGTTAATAAACTCTGGAAAATACTTGGATTTATGGAAAAATTTGGACTGCCTCTCAATGACCTATTAATTGTGCTATTATATTTTTAGTGCTTTCAAAGAACTTTGACATGAAAAGGGAGGTTTTGCTCTTTACTTGGAGTTACCCAGCTGGTTCGTGACGGCCCTAGAAATGCATCGCTCTAACTGCTACTCCAGTGGTCCTTCGATCCTATCAAGGTAGATAACAGCCAAGTGATCTTTGCATGTGCGTTCACTGACCAGCACAAACTGGGCTCAAGAACGAGAGCAAATGAACTTGATGAACTTCTTCTTCCCCTTAAAATCCACCCGTTTGTTGATGGTGGTTTAATCTGGGTAGATTTAATTTATCTCAATTGTTTAAAAATTGAGTAAAAAATACACACAGCCTTGTATTTTAAATTTCATTCTTCCTGAAAGGTATCAACAGTCTGGTGAAACTGATCAAATGGAAAGCTTATCTAAATGAAAAACCCATATTTTGGGCACCTGGGTGGCTAGTGGGTTAAAGCCTCTGCCTTGTGATCTCTGTCTGTCAAATAAATAAATAAAATCTTTTAAAAAAAATTCAAAATACTAAATTTAATCATATTCCTTTGCTAATATATATCATTTTGTTAGTCGTTATTATCACAAAACATTTCTCGATTAATTGTAAGTCACTAACATTACTATTTAAAAGAAGATGTAGTACATACTAAAATTTCTGAGATACTTGAGAATCTATGAAATTTGTTTATATATTTGTAAACTGATGCAGACATGGCTGATTTTCTTCTACATTGGTTTATTTCAGAATTAAGCTGTCCAATAAAGGAAAACTTAATGTTTTGTAAAGGAGAAGACCAGTGATACTAATACTTGACTAAAACAGACTTGAAAACATTCTTTAATTCATCCGCACATGACAAATAATTTTTTTTAAGATTTTATTTATTTATTTGACAGACAAATCGCAAGTAGGCAGAGAGGCAGGCAGAGAGAGGGGGAAGCAGGCTCCCTGCTGAGCAGAGAGCCAGATGCGGGGCTCGATCCCAGGACCCTGAGATCATGACCTGAGCTGAAGACAGAGGCATTAACCCACTGAGCCACCCAGGCACCCCAATAATTTTTAAGTAAGAAGACAATTATGTTTGATTTTGTTTCCTTTGTCTTTGGGAGACATGTCTTGAAAGAAGTAGCTGTGGCCTATGTCGAAGCAGTTCTCCCATGTTCTCCTCTAAGATTTTGATAGGAAAGAGAGGAGAAGTGTGTTGGGGGAAACTGGAGGGGAAGACAAACCATGAGCCTTGAGAGACTGTGGACTCTCAGAAACAAACTGAGGGGGTGGGAGTTTGGGAGGGCCTGGTGGTGGGTATTACGGAGGGCACGTATTGCATGGAGCACTGTCTGTGGTGCATAAACAATGAATCTTGGAACACTGAAAAAATAAAATTAAATAAAAAAAAATAAAATGCCTTGTGATGTCAAAAAAATAAAAATAAAAAGAAGAAAATTATTTTCAATGTTTGCATATTAAAAAGAAAATATGAGTTCTTTACAAAGCAGTAGGTCATTTTAACTAGTAAAAAAAAAACCAAATAAACAAACAAACAGCAACAACAAAAAACTGTATTAGTAGATATTTTCCACAGTTTCTCTACCAAATATTACATGGGCTGTAGAGTTTGTTTGTACAAGAAAAATGTTTGAGAATGAGTGGGTATTTACTAAATGATTGTTGTATATAGCATATTCTATATAATAGTTGAGTTTCCTTTAACTCAAAAGCCTAGCTAAAAATGTTTTATTTCCTTTATAAGTTATAAAGGGTTATTTTTAAAAAAAGAAATATAGGAAGAAAAAAAGGAATTTCAAATCCTTGTTATTTTTCAACAGAGATGTTACCTTTCACTACATACTCAGTTTCCACCATTAAATAATGCTATCTCTGTAAAGTACATATATGATACAGAAATTTAATAGAAAATGAAAGTAATTTTCTTAGTCCAGTAATTTCACAATGTTATTGAACTAATAAATTAACTTAATAAATCTCACCTCTCATTACTACTTCCAATCTCCCAACTAACAATAAGGGACCCCATAAACTGATTCGTTTTCCTTCTCATGGGTGCAGAATCAAAATTGATGAGATATTAATTTAAATAATAAACATTTTGTAATTCTTAGTATGTGGGTCTCCCTGAACATTGCCACTTTTGCTGACATCATATCTTGCTGTGTTCTTGTTCCTCTCTTTAATATCAAACATCTACTTCATGACACAAGAGTAAAGTTCATACATGTAGTAAATTATAAAGTGAGTACCAAGTCCATATTCCTTTCATATCTGTTGAGCCAGTATCAACCAGATACTTTTGTTCAAGATTTTGAACTAAGAGTCAGAGAAAACAGTCTCTGAGTCACAATGATGGTGGAACATTAGAAGAAATGTCATTAAAACACCACCGTTCATGTCTCCTCGCTGACATCACTGCTGCTTGTGTCCCTCGACCCTTTATGTTCCATTGCTGTATCAACACATAGCACCCATGTCACCACACTCCCTGGCTTTCCTCCTGGCTATTCCACTCTTGCTCAAATTCGGTAAAATGCCTCAATGTATTTTCAATACAACTTTTGCTCAATTTCTGTAAAATGTCTAAGTACACGTCCAATAAATTCTATTTTATACTCAAACTAGACTAGGTGGGTTTCTGTTACTTGAACATTTGAGGAAAATTATAGCAAGTAGCTTGTGTGAGTGTGAATATACTAATCTACATACAGTACATAATTACTAAAAACTACTTTTCTTGATTTGAAAGAGGGAACTTACACAAACATGAGGGATATGGGAAAAGGTATATCTGAAACAGGAGAGACTCTCAGAAACTCTGACATACAGAGCTTCACATTTTCTGGGCTTCATATTATAATCTGGGTTTGGCTATGTATTTAGAACAGAGCTAATTGTCATTCATTGTATACATTGGTGGAGAGAGGAAAAACCACCATATTTTTTGTAAGAATTTTTGAATGTTTAGTCTACATAAATATTGCCCAAATCTCACAAGACAGGTAAGCACTAGACACCAATTAAAAGCACAGCATTTGCAACGTCTTTTACTGTGTATTCATTATTTCTGAGAGTCAAACATACAGCACCACAAAAAAAGTTCTTCATTGTTGTTCAAAGCAAGTGTATACTCCTTTCTCTCCAATATACTTATTGAATCGAGAAATTAAATATTAATTTTTTTGACTAATAATTGGTAAGATATAAATGTTCCAGTCTAATGATATAATGAAATTCTCCAGATAACAAAACGAGACTGGAAATATATAGAAAACAAAAGAACTTGCATTACTGCATTGCAGAGTCATTCTCTGTGGGCACTCTACTTTCCACAGGCTCTAACAGGCAGGCAGGGTGAATGGTTTCAAAGTAGGATCATGCTTAAGTAAATACATTCTCAGCCACCCAAGCATTGGCTGATTTCTGGAAGTCCAGAAACATTGGTGAATGTTTTATATTTCTGGTTTCTGACCTGGGTTGAACTGGACACACTGAAATTATGTGAGAAAGACTGTTTTTTGGCTAGAACTGAAAATAAATCTGCCAGAGTTCCTGTGAGCATGCCTTTTATTTTTTTCTTTCTGTCCAGCTTTGACTGTTTGACAAATCAAGTTATGTTAGACCCAGCCCTTAATCTCAACTATAACTGGACTATGAAACCTTTTTGACAAGGATAGAAACATCTAACCCAACCTGTGGGGATGGAGCTTGGATGGGGGGCAGGGCTGGAACTGCCAGGTCAGAAGCATTTGATAAGTGAAAGAAACGAGTTGTCAAAACATATGTCAGTGCAGATTTTGTCCCATCCAGGTGAGGTGACCTGAGAGTAGCTTCCTACCTAGAATGTGACCAACACCACGCCAGAGAGAACTGCCTCGAAGAGGTTTCTAAGATATGTGAGTGACAGGATCTCATCCGCATTCAGTGGGTAGAGGAAGGTATGCCAATAGTTAAATCTCCAATTTAGTCTTAGCATATTAAGCTCATATACTAGTAATAGGATATTTGAGATGGCATAATTTTATAATGTGTAAGTACCTGCGAACTTTATTCATCTTCAAACTGATCTCTTCCCACCAAACATTTTTTACTTTTAGATTTATAACATTTTTCAAAGAGGAACAAAGAGTAATGGCTCATCTGAGGTTGTGTTTTATTGTTAACATTCTGATAGCTTTTTTTCCCTCATACTTATTCTTTTATCTTATTTAAACATAACTTGGTTCTGTTTTAGAATCATGAAATAGAGTCGAAAGCTCTCTTCAAAGGTCAAAACATCCTAGAATAGCCTTTTGAAAAAAGGAGTGGCACATTATCCCCAAGTTATGCAAACATTACATTTTGCCTAGGCCTAGGTCCCCAAGATAAACACAAAGGAAGCCCATTTTTGCCTTTCCAGCCCCCAGTGAAGGAGAACAGCTGGCTCCTTTCCTGTGTGTACTCTTCTTTCATATACTCGAAGTCAGGCTCATCTCTCAGTGTTTAATCAAGACTAAACAGTAAAAATCCTTTAGGCTTTACTCATCACTTTTATTTCCAGTTCATTAATAGTCATGTGGATGACCCCTGAAATCTGTCTCATTTTTCCCCTCTTCAGTTGAAGAATTAGAAGCAGGGAGAGTAGTCTTGAAAGGACGTAGCCAACCCTGAAGAACATATGTTTAAAGAATTTCTTTATGGTTCTTAAAGCTTTTGCAATATTACCTTACTTTCTATAACAGGCATGACACAAAGCTGATAAATGTGACCACCCTGAGTTTATCATTTCACCCATTTCTAGCAACGGTCTGTGCGTGTGTTGGTGGTACATAGTTCCCTCTCCATGTGTGTGACGTTCAGCCCCAGCTCCAACAAAGAAGCTAAATATTTACATTTGATTTTGACTAATAACCAATCTGATGTCTATGTGCCTTCTACATATGAGGAGGTTTAAAATATTGCCACAACCCATGACAACGATTCTAAAAGCATCTAAATTCACTTAAATAATTAAATAGAAGAAAAAAATTTCAATAGAAAGAGCATATTCCAGAATCAAATATGCAAGATGAATCGTCCTATAACTATTGCTCCAAATCCAACTGGAATTGGATTTTTCAGTGGACTCTGCTATGCAATTATCTACAACAAACACAAGCAACAAGAAGCAACACTTCAACGTGGGTGTCCAAAGTTGACTTCTGTCATTAATGACAAATTCAAAAGCATAGTAGTCCAAAACATAATAAATAGATAGATTTCCATGTTTATTGTTTTATATGGTATCTGTGTCTAATAGCTAAAAACGGAGTGCCTAAAATATACCCATTAATAGGGAAATTGATTTTTTTTTGTTCAAAATATCTTACATTCTCTGAGAATATTCTCATCAAATACTGTTCTCTAAATGGTTATGTTGGTTAGGAAATCTTTGACTATAGATAACAGAACACTTGACTGTTTAACCATAGAAATGTTTTTTACTTAACAAAAATTCTCTCAATATTGGTCCAGCAGCTCAGGGATGTCATCAAGGATCCAGGCTCCTTCTCACTTTCTTCTCTGCCATATTTTTATATTTCCTGTTTGTCTTCTGATTGATAGGTTCTTACCATAGCTCAAGACATTATCATGTTCATCTTCAGAGTAGGAAGAAAAGGAGAGTTTCATGTAACAGTAGTGCTATGTTTGTCTCTTTCATCAGGGAATTATTTTTCTTCCAGAATAACCTCCTTCAGGAGAATTTCTCTCTAATCATTTGGTCACTGCCATCTGCAAGAAGTTTAGAAAAATGAGTTTCTATCAAATGAGAATAAAGTTATGTGATTGGTGTAAACTCATCACAATTCATTTCCTAGTTTTGGCAGACTGCTTTGTTTCCTGGAGATCAAGACCTCTCCATCCACCGCTTAAACAGACTTGATTTCTGTTAGCAGAAAAGTAAGGTTGGGAGTGGCTGTGGGCAACCAGAACTGTCTACCACAGTAGCCATCCCCCTGATCCAGTAGGTACTTAACCCATTACCACTCACAACCAAACATGTCTTGGATAAGATATGTTTCAAGAAATAACATCTGATAGTCTTATGTAAAAGTACACAGGTATTTTTAAGAAACAAAACTGTTCTGAGCTAAAGAAAGGCTGGAATGTAGTGATCAAAAGGGTTCACTCTGTCTTTGTCCCCACTCAATGTTTCACCCCAGCAGAGGGCTACTGTGTTCTCTGGGGAGCTGGGCTGGTGCTAAGAAAGCCCCTGGCATTCTTAACATTCTTTTCCCCACAGTGATCATGTTTTCCCCACAGTCAGGCTGGCTTCCTTCCCTCGGGAACACCCTCTCCCCCGTGTAACACGTTGCACACATGCAAGATTCAACACGTGCCAGGCTCAGGGAGACCCCACCAGAAAGGGATAGCGTCGAACACACAGTGCGTTGTGTCGATAGCTGTAAGGAGACGCAGGTTTCTCTATGCTTCCCTTGCCTCACCTGTAAAATGGAGAAAATAACAGCGGCTGCTTCACTGGGTTGTTGTGAGGATAAAGTGAGACAGTTACACGTGATAACAGCCAAATCAAGGGGTGCCTGCGTGGTTGGCTCGTTGATTACGTGTCTGACTTCGGTTCAGGTCATGATCTTGGGGTCCTGGGCTGCAGCACAGTGTCCTGTCTGGCTCCCTGCTCACTGGGGAGTCTGCTTATCCCTCTACTCCTGCTTCTGCTCCTACTCCTTCTCTTGATCTCTCAAATAAATCACATCTTTTTTTTTTTTTTTAAAGAGCCAAATCAATGTGGCAGTACTACTATGAGTGATGTGGATTTATATATGAAGCTAATGGTAAATGGTGACTGCTTAGCTCTCACCAGTGAAATTATGGAGGTCCAAAGGTTAGTAATAACAGAGGCTACTATAAAAAGATGGAAAAAATGAAAGATAAAAAAAGTTACCTACGCGCGCGCACACACACACACACACACACCCCCACAATGAGAATCATCTCATTTTTCCCCTCTACCACAGTAAATGCTGGAAGACACTAGCTTATCTAGTAAGTTTTCAAGTGAAAAGTTTAGGACACAAGATGTTATTACTCATACAATACAAGCAATAGAAAGTTTCAAATCCTCAAGAACTCAGAGTGTAACCCACGTAATCTTTGTGGAAAAGAAAAAATTGCTCAAAATGTCCTTTAATCAAGAAGAACAGCCAAAAAAGTAGGTCAGATTATGTCATTGTGTTTTTTTTTTGTTTGTTTGTTTTTTAAACCATCCAGTTGCTCCCTATTCACCTTAGGGGGAGTTGGCAAGAGTAAAAAAGACCAACAAACTCTGGCCCCGTTACTTCTCTTACCTCATGGCCAATTACTGGCTGGTTACTAACTCACTGCTGGTTACTTAACTCGACTTGCAGTAACTTCCTTACTGTTCTCAAATAAGCCCGGCATTTTCTGACTTTTGGGTCTTCTCAGAGACAGCCCTCTCTGCCTGGAATGTTTATCCCACAGTTATCTGCAGAATTCTCTCATCTTCTTGCTCAAATATCCCTTCTCCTTGTGGTTCTGACCAGTTGTTTATTTTATTATCTTTGTTCCCTTTCCTCTACCTGTGCCATCTGTAGTATGTACTAGAATATGGTTTCTCTGCACTTTCCGTATCTATAAACTCTTTCCATCTTTTTTCTCTTTCTGCTGAGGTCTGATCTTTTTTCTTTACTTTGTTTCCAATTTCCTAATTCTTTTTTTTTTTAAATGAGATCAATGGTATTTTAATGTTTTCTGCATATTTTTAAAATCTTTAAGAGTTTTTCTTGGTCTGTGATTACTCCTAATTCCCTAGTCTCTTGTTTGTGATTTATGAATGATATAGTCCCTGAAATATTTCTAAGGACACATACTTAAATTTTTAAATTCTCTACTATTTCTTGCATTATTTCCCTATCAGGAATCTGGTTTTCCAATCGCCCATCTCAGTCTTTCTTCTGCAGGCTAAGTATTCCTCAGAGGTCTAAGAGTCCTTGTTTAATGAAACAGAATTTGATCTGACTCAGCATAAATTGCTATAGGCTTTTCCTTTTCAGTAGTGTGTATCTGTCAACCTTAACAGGAATGGCTGGCTGGGATCCTCAAGTAAGTTGACGGATCCTGTTGGACAACCAGGCTTCTCTTTATGGTTCGTACCTGGGAGTAGAACTAGGCTAAGTTCAAGAACTCCAGAAGTGCCAAAGTAAAGGAAACGTTGCTCTGGAAGTAGACTTTTCCCCAATATACTCTTACAGGCACTGTCTCTTCTTATACTATCGAGATAATATGGTGCCCTTTCAGGTTCTTCCTTAATTCCTTCACCTTACTACACAGACTATGACTGAACCCTCCCCAAATCTATCGCTCACTCTGTCTGGAAGGCAAATCTTGCATTTCCATCTGTGAACAAATGTCCTAGAATGCTGCTCCAAAACGGCCCCCGAAGATAAGGAGCCAACTTAGACCATATGGATTTTGGCAACTCTATGCAATCCTGCTCTTTTGTTGTCTGCCAGCTCTAAGCTTGGAATTTCTCTGGAGCTCAGCAAGGAAGAGCTTCTCCCTCATCTGCAGCTTCTTACTCCGGCATCTGGTCCAAACTCTGACTTTTTTTCACCCATCTGCTTTATCTATTAGTATAACCCCTTCCAATTTCAGAGTTCCAAAAGTTTGTAAAATCTCTAGTTTGCTAGAGGAATCCTCTCTTGTTTACAGTTTCCCAGAGACTCATGTTTTATATTTTTGGAGCCTTCAACAGGATCTATGGGTGGAGTAGAGAAGCAAATATATACCCGGTTGGCCAGTCCAGACTGAAAAGCAAGGTGAAGGGTTAACTGTACAGTGGCAAGAAACCCATTTCAGATGAAGAAATTAGAATAATAGGAGTAGGAATGCAAATTAGGGGTTTTCCTAAGAGAAACCACCATGCCTCTTACTCAGTTTTTAACCACTAGGAAAAGGAACTTCACTGTGTTTTTCTATCCTTACAACTTAGCTTTCCTTGCTTCCCAACACTTCTCATGAGCTGTAATACAAGAGCCCACCTGTCTTTGTAGTCTATGCATAGGGATTTCGGGAAGAGTAAACGTAGAAATTAGCCAGAAGACCAGGCTCTAGTCTTAAGTTTCATAGCAAAGGTAGCAATAAATTTCACTAGAGAAAAGAATGGCTCAGCTTCTAAACGAGTTATTTGAATGTGACAATGATTTTATAGAAACAGTCTCCAAGTTTCCATGGACAAAAGTTCCCTCAAACACATCCTTGTTCCCATTCTTCTGTCTCTGTTGGTTGGTTTGATTTGTTATTTACTCTTTCCACCTCGACCTCCTCTGCGAGATCCTGTAAGAGAATAATTCAAGACGGTAGACAAGGCAACATCTTAACCTCATGATGGTTTTCCATCCCTTAACAATTATCATGGCTAGAGAATGACAGATGCAATTGGCCCTGGAGCCTAAAACTAAGATTGAGCTTTTTGAGAACAAAAGTCAGGACTTCAAAGCCAGTAGGGCAAATGAGGCAGGCACAAACCTCCTACATTCTCTAATTTGAAACAAAGGAATGAAAATCCTTCTCATTTTAAGTTGATGACTGGAATAAATTACAGCAGGAGAAAGTAGGATATGCTAGGACTGTCTAGTGTGATGCAAATGTGAATTTAAATACCATTGTTTTCATATTTGCCTTAATAACTACTGAAATGTACATATGTTGATGATGGCTGTTGCTTCTAATTTGAGGTTTCATTAGATCGTGGAAAGTCTCCCTTGGAGGCTTTATAATTAGCATAGACAATCATCATCTGTTTTGGATGATTTTGGAGACAGAATTTCTAGGTCCCTTCCAGCTCTGATCCTGTGTCTGGGTCTAAACAAAATGAATTATTTCTGAACAATTTCCCCAAATGCACACATCAGCACTTTCTGGTACTGCCATGTCTCCACAGCAAGTGTGAATTTGGAAATAACTGCTCACCACGCTTTATCTCAATACCACTCACTCCCCCCGCCCCCCGCAAAAAACAAAACAAAACAAAAAAACAAAAAACACTCTTCTGGCTATGGTCTTCCCAGAATGTTCCAATCCCACCTTTCACACCTGCTCCCCCGTTCTTTCCCTACACCACGGCATGCTTAAGTACACACAACTGTTTGCTCTTCTAGATCATCAACGAGTACCTCATTTCCCCTCCACGTCAGGCTGCCCAGCTGCAAAGAGAATCATTAAATCCTTCCTGTTCTGATGTGAAGTAAATCACTTCATCTCTGGAAAATTCCTTTCTGCTTTCAAAGAGCCAAGTTTTTACACAAATAAGATAATTAAAAGCTTTGGCCTTGGTAGGGAAACAGGTGCTCACATCAGCATACAATGATCCATCATTGAGCAGAATTATTTATCAATCTCAATATAATGCATTTTTATGTATATCTGATATATAGTACAATATATATTATTATAAAAATTTCTAGATAAAATTAGTATATGCAACAAAATTAGTTTAGAGTCAAGTAGGTTGATGAATTCTATCTCTCCACTGTTTTTCATTACAAAATAAGAGGAAGAAAAGATGGAAATAATAATAGTTAATGTTCCTGAGCTCTTACCATTGTTCTCAATAGTCCAAATAGAATAATCCATTTAATTCTCACAACATCCCCCAAAAGTGGGGTATTTCTATCCAGATTGTGTGCATAAGGAAATGAGATACAGAAATTTTATATATCCCACCCAAGATTACTGCTACCAAGTAGCAAAGTCAGGACTCAGACCCATAACCTAAATTCATGTTCTTAATCAACATGCCTTAATGCCTCAAGATATAAAGGAATGGTGCTAATAGTCCTTGAAAAAATATTTAATGGAAAATAAAAATATAGAGCACCAATGATGATGTTAAACATTTTAATAATAGTGTAGTTTTGTGCTGGAAAATTTTATCAAAACAGGTTAAAATAAATAGCTCTGATCCTTTCTGTACTAAAATTATGCTATGCCTATGTTACATTTATATACCCCCCCAGAGCTGCTGTGAAATGACAGATAAGTATACAAAATATAACATGATTAGAATTGAAGCTATGCCTGTCTATGTCACATAATTATGATTTTCCTAGTGCCTATTATACCAAGTATCTTTGCACAAAAAACGTTTGTTGAATTGGATGAACTTTAATTGGTAGCACTATAAGAGAGATAAAGTATTCGGGTGCCTTCTTTGAATTAAGTTGAATTTAATTCTTCTGGATTTAAAAACTTTGCAGTAATCTTTTTTCAGAAGCCTTCAGCAACATACAAGCAGGTAAGTGATTTGTTCACAGGCTGTGAGAATGTTAAAGCAGAGTCATTAGAAATTTTCCAGTCTAATCCTCTCATTTGCAATAGAGGTAAATGGGCCAAGAATGGTTCACAGACTTGCTGCTTCACTAATCAGCTGGTAAATGACAAAGTGACTAAAACCCAAGTCTCTTGATGCGTGGGTTGACTTGAGACGTGCACATGGGAATGAACACAAACATGCACAGATTCCATCTGCTTAACTGTCTTCTGATCAGTATGGCACCGTTCTGAAGTCCTAGCTTTAAAGGATATGATTACACAGATTTGTTTTCCCCGTTTTCAAGGCTTCTGCCAAAACTACCATCCATGGATTTATAGAGCGCCGTATCCACCATCATGGTACTCCACACAGCATTGCTTCTAATCAGGAAGTCACTTCACAGCAGCAGAAATGTTGCAACCGCCCCATTATCACGGAATTCAGTGGTTTTACCATGTTTCTAATCATCCTGAAGCAGCTGGCTTGACAGAATTGTGGAATGGGTTTTTGAAGATGGTCACAGCACCAGTTAAATGGAAATACTTTGCAGAGCTGGTAAAAAGTTCTCCAGAAGTCTGTACATGCTTTCAATCAGTGTCCAATATATGGTGCTGTTTCTCCAGTGCCAGGATTCATGTGTCCAGGAATCAAGGGGTGAAAATGAGAGTGGCATCCTTCACTATTACCTTTAGTGACCCATTAGCAAAATTTTGTTTCCTGTTCTCATGACTTTATGCCTCGCTGCTTAATGATGGTAGTTGCAGAGAGAGGGACGCTTCCACCATGGAACACAGCAATGACCCAGTGAGCTGGAAGCTGAGGCCTACACGCACACATTCTGGGCTCCCCCAAATCGACAGGCAAAGAAAGGAGTTACAGTATTGCCTGGGGTGATTGCTTTTGACTGCCAAGGGGAGATTGGATGACCATTCCACAGTGGAGGTAGGAAAGCCTATGTCTGGAATATAGGAGAGTCCTTCAACTGTCTCTTAGTATTAACACGTCCTACAACTAAGGTCAATAAAAAAATGCATCAACCCAATCTAGGGAGAAATATTAATAACCCAGACCCCTTAGGAATGAAGATTTAGGTCACCCAACCAGGTAAAGAACCATGACCAGCCTTGGTGCTTGCTGAAAGTGAAGGGAATATGGAATAGGTAATAGAATAAATTGGCTAAATGACACCTATGATCATGTGACCAGTCACAGAAATGAGGACACTATTTGTCATGAGTATTTTCTCGTGTCGTTATGAATACATTTGTGTATGTGCATGTACGTTTTCATCCCTTTCTTATCCCCTTATCATGTAACACAAGGTATATTGATCTTATATCATACTATTGAAGTATTGCTAATTTTACCCCATAGTATTTATGTTACAGTATATCAGGAAGAGTTAACATTTCTCAGGGACTTTATTTCCTCTCTGGGGGAGAGTTAGTGTGTTTTGGGTTGTATGCGGCATAGTTTATCACGTTAAGTGGAATTATGATCTTGTTATTGTCTTTATTTGAGATAAGTATGGTTTAAAGATATGCACTATCCATGTGGGTGCCAAGTTGACGAGGGGTGAACTTGTGATGGTTAATTTTATGTGCCAGCTTGAGTGGGCTACAAGGTGTGCAGATAAAGCATTATTTCCAGGTGTGTCTATGACAGTGTTTCTGCATGAGATTAGTATTTCAGTCAGTGGGCCAAATAAAGTAGATGACCCTCTCCAATGTTGTTGGGCATCCTTTAATCCATTGAAGGTCTGAATAGAACAAAAGGCAGGTGTAGAAGGAATTTAGGGCTATTTTTCTGCCTTCCTGCTGAGGGTGAGTCATCTCATTCCATCTTGTCCTGTCCTCAGACTGGGATATACATTATTGGCTCCCCTCGTTCTCAGACCTTTGTACTCAGACTCAATTATACCACTAACTATCCTAGGTTCTTGCCTTGCAAGGGAGAGATGGTGGGACTTCTCGGCCTCTATAATTGTATGAACTAATTCCTGAGTAAATCTCCTCTCATAACCTATTGATTCTGTTTCTCTGGAAAATTCTGACTATTGCGGATATTATTTTTAACTGTTTAAATAAACTAAGTCAGCTGTAACACCAAGATTTTTTTAAAAAAGAGAGAAAAACAATGGCCTGACTCCTTACACTTTTCATGAGTTGGTCCTGCTTTTGGTTTTTTAGTTGCCAGGCAACTGCTAATTTAATGTTTTCTGCAGTCTCATTGGTAAGCAACACTTCATGTATCTGCAAAATGATCTCAGCAGACATCTGGAATTTGTTCTTCTGTAGTATTTTTATTTTTCATCTTAAACTTTTTTATCTTAAAGTGATGTATCTCCACTTACCCAAACCTGAAAGTGTTGACTAAGTTTATAGAGAGAAGCATACTCTGTCATCTCTTGGCTGTCTTGCCCACTTAGCACCAATTAGATATTTAAAAAAAAAATTAGAGAATTGAATATCTAGTAATCATATAAACAGAATCACCTTTTATCGCCTTAAGACCATATTTATCCATGTATTTGTGGTATAGGTTAATTATAAATATAATTGTTAATAATGACTGTGATTGATTCCCCAACAACTAGTTCACCTAGCCCCAACGTTTGTTTTGTGTTTTGTGACCAAGTTTGAACCCTGATTTTTGTAAGATACTCATGATTATCTCATCCCTTTTGCCAGTGATTGGCTTAAAGAATCCCTTAATCAACTTGGTCTGATGGGATGTGAGAGAAATTATTCAAGTTTCTTCACTCTCAAAAACAAGTGACAGAAAAAAGTTTCCTTTCTTTTTCCCCTACTGGATAAAAATAAAGAGATATATATCCCTTATTGCTATGGAAACAATTATTTGATGAAATAGCAGGGTTACTCTAACCAGATTATTCTTTATTATGACATACTATAGGATTTTTAGCAGCATCCCTGGACTCTATAACCTAAGTATTAGTAGAAAACTTCCAGTTGTGAAAATCAAAACTGTTCTAGTTATTGTCAAGTGTCCCCTTGGGGGTAAAATCTCTTCTAGCTGAGAAATATTGACATAGATGAAGCTAGAAGAATGGACAACAGCAAGGAGAGACCAAAATAAGTTAGACTCATGATTAATCATTAAATTTCTAGGTCAACTAATTCTGAAAACTTACTCATAGCTGGCCTATTATATGAACTAACAAATTTCTTAATCAATGTGAGTTGATCTGTCACCTGCAGTGGATACTGGGAAAGACCTGGAGTAAATTGGATAGTGGTAGAAGGAGATAAAATGATAACAATCTTAAAGCAAAGGTTTGTAGATACAAATGTAGTGATCCGAAGGGGCACGTGCACCCGAATGTTTATAACAGCAATGTCCACAATAGCCAAACTATGGAAAGAACCTAGATGTCCATCAACAGATGAATGGATAAAGAAGATGTGGTAAATATATACAATGGAATACTATGCAGCCATCAAAAGAAATGAAACTTGCCATTTGCAACAACGCGGATGGAACTAGAGGGTATTATTCTTACCGAAATAAGTCAATCGGAGAAAGACAACTATCATATGATCTCCCTGATATGAGGAAGTGGAGATGCAACGTGGGGGGTTTGGGGGGTAAGAAAAGAATAAATGAAACAAGATGGAACCGGGAGGGAAACAAACCATAAGAGACTCTTAATCTCACAAAACAAACTGAGGGTTGCCGGGGGGAGGGGCGTAGGGAGAGGGGGTGGTTATGGACATTGGGGAGGGTCTGTGCTATGGTGAGTGCTGTGAAGTGTGTAAACCTGGCGATTCACAGACCTGTACCCCTGGGGCAAATAATACATTATATATGTTAATAAAAAAATAAAAAATTATAAAAAAAGTGATAAAAAAAGCAAAGGCTTGTGAGACAAAGTGAGGAATATGGGGTATTAGGCACATGATGGTTATTAACTTGGGGAAAGAAGTATCAAAGTATACTGTTGAAAAGAAGACAAGAAAAGGGCCAAAGCACAAGACAGATATATTCTATTGGAAAGAATTTTAGACTAATGTTATCCCGCCATTCTATTGTTTTTTGCATGTATTTATTTCAGCAGCAAACCTAATATATTCGTGTGGTACACTTGCTCTCCCACTGCTCCAAATGACTACTTTGCACCTTCATTCTCCTCACACCATCTGCTTACTATATTCACTGTTAGTCAGTTGCATTGCTTCCTACTACACTGGGAAAATAAAAGAAAGTAGATGAAATCTGCTTAAATTCCACATCCAAATCTATTTACCATCATCTGTTTCCATACACTGTTCCTTGTCACTGTCATTATAGATGAATCATTCCAATCTCTTCACTTGTACAATAAATCTCACCCCTTTTCTCCTAGTACAACTCATAATCCCACAAATTTTCTCCCTCTCTTTCCTGTGTCATTCCAATCAGCAGGCAAGCATGCTACAATTTCTCCCACTTTATATTAGTCTGGGTTCTCCAGAGAAGTAGAGCCGATAGGATATCTGTATCTGTACCATCTATATATCTATATCTATCAATGTATTATAAGGATTTGACGTATGCAGTTATGGAGGCCAAGAAGTACCAAGATTGGTAATTGGCAAGCTAATGACCAATGATGTACCAACGATGTAAGTTCCAGTCTGGATTCAAAGGCAGGATAAGACCAACGCTCCAGTTCAAAGACAGGAAGAGAAATCACATTCTCCCTTGCTTAGCTTTTTTGGTCTATTCGAGCCTTCGATATATGGAATGAGGTCTGCCTGCACTGGGGAAGGCAATCCGTTTTACTCAGTCTACTAAGGCAATGTTAATCTTCTGGAGAAACCCCCTTATAGACGCACCCACAATAAGATTTAGCCAGATCTCTGGGCACTTCATGGCCCGTCAAACTGACCCAAAATTAACCATCATAAACTTTAAATTTCTAAAATAACCTTTTTATGACCTGCCATCAACAGATCCATTCATCTACTGTCCTTTACAGCAACCTGTCCAAAAAGTTACTCAGCTCCCCGCCACCATACTCTGAATGTCATCACATTCAAGCTTTCACTCCTGCTTCTCCACCAGAGCTGCCTTTATCAAGATTGGTAATGACCTTTACCTTGCTATATCCAGTTGTTAGTTCACAGCACTCACTTTAAATCACTGATCAGGAGCCTCAAGTAACGCCAATCACACTCTTCTCCTTAATATATTTTCTTCACTTGACTTCCTACCTCACGGCCAACCTCAGTTTATTTTACTGGGTTCTTACTGACTTCAGTTCTCAGCCCTGTTCTCTGATCTTGCTTCTATTCTTTTTCTCTGCTTAAATTTACTACTTTGGTGATTTTTATCCAATCATGGTTATAAACTGATATGTGGAGGTCTTTCACATGGATGTTTCCAACCCAGACCTCTCTCTGGACTCTGAAACACATTATGGCATGTGCAAGTATCTACCTGACATGTTGTCTTAGCGATCTAATAGACATCTATCTCAAAGTTAAGTCCAAAAATCTGCTCTTGACCTCCTCCCACCCAAACTGATCCACCTGAAGTCTACACTTCCTAAACTAAAACAAAGCTCTCCTTTGAGTTTTCAGAACAAGAACTTTAAAATTATTTATGATTTCTTTCTTTGCCTTACTCTCTAGATTCCAACTGTCCAGAAACCCGGCTGGGCCTCACCTCAGAATATCTTGAGTCTTCCTGTGCTCACCAGCTTCAACATCGCATTCTACTGTGTATCTTACCTGAGGTACTGAAGTAGCTCCTGTTTTTCGTTTCCTCTCTCCCCCACGACCATAATACATTGGAAGCCAGAGTAATACCTTTACGAAAGCAGTATTTCTCCTCTATTCAAGCCCTCTCAGTGGTTCTCCACTGAAAGCCAAAGTTTTATGAGCCAAAGTCATGTTAAAAAGACTGAAAAATCCCAATGATGTGGGTTCTTTAACTTCTCCTACTGTGTTCCCCCTTTACACACAGCTCCATTGTCCACGCTTTCCCCATGTCCCACAAACAAGGCAGGCATGCTTCATCATAGGGCCTTTTGAACGGATCTCCCTTCTGTCTGGAATGCTTTATCTCGAGATGTCAATGTGGCTTACCCTTCTACAACAGCATTTAGATATAGATGATACATATATGGATAATGAAGAACTATGGCCAAAACATTACCAAATATGGTAAAATACAAACACCCACAAATGCACAAATCCAAGAAACTCTATGAACCACATGCCATATAAATACAAAAGAAAACCACACTGAGGCCCATCATAACCAAACTGATGATAAACCAAAAATGAAAAATTTTAAAGTAGCTAGCCAAAAATTACACATTATATTCAGGGAAAAATCAGTGAATAAAAGTTGGCTCCTTTTTAACAAACAAAATAAAACTTAAGTTTTATCCCCATGGAATCATATCCTTAAATTCTGAAAAAAACAACAATAATAACAAAAATATCAATGACCACCAGTACCATATTCAATAAAAACATCCTTTAGATACAAAAGGAAAAATAATGAAGTTTTCAGATTAAAATGGAGAAAATGTATTTCTAGTAGTTCTGCAATAAAAGAAAAGCTAAACAAATTCTTTTGGCTAAGGGGAATTGAAACCAGATAAATCCTTTGTTCTGTAAGAAAGGATATAGAAAACTAGAAATGCTAAATATAAGAGAATACAAAAGGCTATTTTATCACAACTTCCTTGAAAGGCATGAAATTGAATGAATATAACAGCAATGTTGTAAGGTTTATACTATAAATAAGTAGCTGGAATATATATGACAATATCAGTGACCAGATGAAAGGAACTTTGCTATTACAAAGCTATTATATTTATATAAAGCACAACGTTAATTCTAAAATAAAAAATGCATATCGCAGTCCTTAGGACAACCACTAAAAATAATGTAAATAGTTAATAGCGGAAAAAGTAATAGAGGACTGAATTAAAAGTGAGTAACTATGAGATCTCTAGGAACTCCCCAATTATTTTGAAATTTCACACACTACTAGGTAACTCACAGCTCAAAAACAAATTGCAAGAAAATTAGAAAATATTTCAAAGAGAATGATAATGAAAATACACCAGAAAAATTGTTGCATAAATTTAAAGTTGTGATAAGGGGAAATTTGTAGCTTTAGATATTTATATTAAAGAAGAATAGTCTAAAATCTATTCTCAACTTTTTCCCTTAACAGGCTGGGAAAGAAGTGTCACTTAGACTTAAATTAAATAGAACAAAGAAAATAATGGCAAACATCAGTAATACAGTGTGAGAAAAAGACAAAATTAACAAAGTCAAAGTTTGGTTCCTTGAAAAGATTAATGAAATTGCTAAGTAACTGCAAGATTGATCAAGAAAAGAGAGAAAGAGAGAAGAAGGAGGAAGGAGACAGACTCGGGCAGAAATATTGAAGCAAATTGGCAGAAACATCAAACAATTGCTGGGGGGTGTGTGGGAGCTCTTTGTACTATTTGTGCAAATTTGAGAGCATATCAAAAATTTTAAAATTCAAAAAGCCCCTGCATGTTACTTGGAATCAGAGTAATATGTGACTAGGCCAGGATGAACTTTTCTCCCTCGTTATTGCTGACGCTGGCTCACACCAGGTTCCACCGGCTGTTGGTGGGAGCACTTAGACTGCGGAAATCGAAGATGCCATCCATGAACTGGGGTTTGATTTACTGTTCTGCTGATTGGGTAGACTTAAGGAAACAACCGAGGAAATGTTAATAATGCAGATTAAACTTAAAAGTATGTCAGTCATGGGGCTTTTATATCTTGACTAGAACAGAAACAATTAAAGAAACACTCTTCCAGTAAAAAGCTAGTATGAGATTCAGTAAAAGAGTTGATGGAGGCATTGACCAACGAGTGAATTTCTGATATGTGTCTTTTTTATCTCATTTTGTCTTACTCATTAATATAAATGAAAATGTAAAACAGCGTTGATATCAGAATTACATTTATCCATCAGTGCCAGTGATAGATTGGCTGTGGATACAGAGTTCAACAAAAATCCAAGGGAGTATTCTGTGAGACATAATTTGCCACGCGGAATTGATAATAGAGTATTTTATAGTTTATTATTTACAAATTGTGTGCTACACATCTTTTACATAAGTAAAAATTATAATAATGTTATGTACATACGTGAATTTATCTCTAACTGTAATTACATATGTGTGAATATATATGCATACATTTATTTTTCAACAGAGCTGCTGGTTAAACATTTAGGATCACATCACAGAACTGTGAGCACATCCCTTAACTCTGAAAATTTCCTAGACACAGTTTCACATCTGAACATTAATACGACTGAGAACTCCCTCATAAGTTCAACATAAGAATTATTGGTCTAACCTCAAAACTGCCCAAGCCGGTACCAGTAGAAACTGGCAATTACTATGACAAAGACTGCAGTCACTTTTATTAGTACTCTCGCTACTGCCGCATGACCGTGGCTGGCCCCTGCTGCCCCAGGCCTCTCTGGCTCCTCCCCACCATGTCCACATGTCTTAGGGAAGTTTTTCTGAAATGTATGTGCCCCATGTATCAACCCCTCAAGTGTTTTTTCTTTCTGTTCTGGTTTGTTAACCTCAAAATAAGAAACAAAGTCTGGTTTCTTTCTAGGCTTTAGCGTTCTCCTCAGTGAGCGAGGGGTGACATGGTGGCATATGCGTCCCTTCGTGAATGAATGAGAGTAGGCCATGGGTTTGTTGATGTCGAAGCACCTTGCGTTCCTGAAATAGGCCTGTTCATGACCGTGATGGATTCACGTTGTCATACACTAGTTTTCTTTAAGGACTAGAACGGGTATGTCATGCGCGTATCTGACCAATGTGCATAATGGGATAAATGTGAAATTTTGACTACCAGTGACCAGCGAACGGGAAGAAAATCCTGACCTCCTGATTTAGCGGCTGTGTGACTGACGCGAATTGAATCTCTGAGTTTCAATTTTCTCGTCTTTATGCAGAACTATTACAAGTTGTTGTGTAGAATTTTTTAAAGGCTAAAATGTGAGAAGATATATAAAACCCTACAAGGGCCTCTGATTTATCTATTCTGTGAGCTAACAGCTAAGAGCAGCAAAACACGTATACATGCGTGCGGGCACATCAGGGTGGCCTTTCTCCTGAAAAGGCCAGGAAAAGTCCAACTGTGAGTCCATGAATAGCCAGGGTGATATACATATCACAGGGAATAGAATATTCTTTGACTATTCCTACTCTAATAACAGCGGCCACTAGTGACTGAATTTCCTGAGTGCCTTTCCAGCAATCTGTCTTTTGCATAATGCGGCTGTTTGACCCAAGCACGTGCTCTTGTCCAACCTTTCCCAGGACTCCTTACTTTTAACTTCGCCATGGCCAGTGGAGCTCCCCTTGAATATAATCTCTAAAACATATTTGCAATTGAATCGTTATGCCATTTCCTTCTCAGAATTTCTTTCTAGGACACATGGAAAGGAGGAAGGCCACTGTTTGCATAGCCAAACATCCTCCGTGTCCAGAACTTTCCTTTGGCAGGCAATGTGGTAGGTTTCTAAGTATGATGAGGGTACATATTACGCTGTGAATTGTGAAAGCAGCTACCAGCACTATCCCTGGCACAAACCAGGTTTTAAATAAACACTAAATAAATGAATGAATAAATAAAAGAATAAAAATTCAGTTAAAAATAGGGGGGCCTGGGTGGCTCAGTGGGTTAAGCCTCTGCCTTCTGCTCAGGTCATGGTCTCAGGGTCCTGGGATCAAGCCCCACATCAGGCTCTCTGCTCAGCAGGGAGCCTGCTTCCTCCTCTTTCTCTGCCTGCCTCTCTGCCTACTTGTCATCTCTCTCTCTCTGTCAAATGAATAAATAAAATTTAAAAAAAAAGAATTCAATTAAAAATAAAACAAGTTACTTATTTGGAAAATATCTTAACACTTTAGAGAATTGGGAAAAGTGTTTTAAATAGGAAATACATCTCATCTATCTATCCACTCATTCGTTCAATAAATATTGATTGAGGTTTGCTATTTTCCAGACACTGTGCAAATTGCCGTGAATACTGTGCCCACTAGGACGCACCGGCCCACAGCGCAGTTGCAGACTGCTGAGAAAATAATATTAAACACAGTTCCAAGATTATTGCCCATCATGAAGAAGTCTAGTTACGCAAGTATATAATAGGGAACAGAAACAAAAATTTCATGTATTATCTATAAAATCAACCTACAATTGTACTGTTAGTGTCCAAGGACAATAATCAAATATATATATCATGATCAGGTTCTGAATTTTAGATTGATCCAAAGTGAAGTCTAAGGTCCAATGTTAAATAAGCTTATCATAGATTCATCAGTGCAAAATCAAGGCATCATACACTCTATTGGAGGACAGCATCAAGAGCGCTTCCTACCCTTATAAAATAATCCTCTCAAGGAGCACACACCACAGGAAAAAGGATTCTGGGAGGCAGAATCCACCTCCTGAAGCAAGGGTTTGCCAAGGCCCAGCTCTCTCCTCAGAAAAGGAAACGGAAAAGTACAGAGAACACAAAACCCATAGCAATATTCCAGGGCGCACATAGGCGTACTCCCATGTACTCAGCCTATGGCACCTCTCACATGGGTCCCTCAAATCAAAATTTTAAAGTCCCAAAGGAACATCGACAAAAACAAAAATAAAAACAAAAAAAATCTCACCACCCATGACTACTCCATTGCTAAATTCACCACTCAGAAGTCTTCCCCCAAACTTATTAGTTATTGACCCAATTTTGTATAAGACTAAACCTCAACAGAAATTCATTGCCAATCGAATGGCTCAGCTGTTTTCAAGAGTTTGGTCAGCTCTTCCTTCTTGGAACATTCCCTTTTCTTTCATGGAGTAACAACCTCTTGGCTCTATTCTTGACTCTGCTCAGCTCCCAGCCCCCAGCCCCACTGCCGCAGTCCTTCAAGGTTACAGTGTGAGCGTCCTTCTCAATCTACTCATCTAACGTGTCCGCTCCAGTTACCAATCTAGACAACTGGGGACCAGACGCTACTGTCTTCCAAATTTACATTTTTAGCCTCCAGATAATTTCTGTGTCCTTCTTCTTTTTTTTAAGGTTTTATTTATTTAGCAGAGAGAGAGAACACAAAGAGGTGGAGCAGCAGGGGGAGAGGGAGAAGCAGGCTCCCCGCTGAGCAGAGAGCCCAACACAGGGCTCCACCCAGGACCCCGGGATCATGACCCAAGTCAAAGGCAGACACTTAACCAACCGAGCCCCCAGGTGCCCCAGTTTCTCTGAGTTCTAAACCTGCATATGGAACTGGCACATGGACCTATACAGTTCCACTCAGTATCTCAGTGGCACCTCCAAGTTAACATGCCCCAAATCAAATTCCTGCTTCCCCCCCAAAAACAAAACCACACAAATGAAAGAACACAGCAAATCCCTCTTCACAAAAGTATCTACATGGCTTTCTTCCAGTGTTTCATATCTCAACACAATGATCACACATATTCTAGTTTAAATTAGCGTAAATTCTAGGACAAACTAGAAACTTAAAATGATATTTTCCTTACTCCTATATTAATTAATTCTTTAGACTTCAATTCTTACATACTTCTCAAATGTATATACTTTTCTGCATACCATCTCTCACAACTTTAATATTGGCCTCCATTTTCCCAATGCTTGATTGTTTAATCGCCTAATGATTGGTCTCTTTATGTCCACTCTTGCTTTCATCCAGTCCTATCTTCCTACTGCCATAAAAGTAATGTTTTGAAAGCTAAAATTTCATCACCATTTTCTTCCTTGCTTAGAAATTTTTAATGGCTTTGCAGCCTACTGATAATAAAAATAGGTACCTTCATATACCATGCGATGCCTTCCATGGTTTCGTCCCTCCCTGCAGCTCTGACTTTGCCTCACACTATCAACCCTTGTTTTTCGCTCCAGCTCTGCTGACATTTTCTCACTCCCTCAAAATCTCTTGTTCCTTCTTATCACAGGGCTTTTGCTAAAATTCTTCCCTCAGCCTATAATACTCTGTTATTTCCCCAACTTTGAAGAATACCTGTCATTCAGGTCAAATTTCATTTTCTCAGGGAATAATTCCCAAATGGTGCAGACCAGTCAAGGACCCCTGTTACAGACTCTGATAACACAATTTGTCAGTACTGCTTTGTCGCACTAAGCATTGTTCTGTATCAAACAGCAATTTGTGTAACACTCCCACTCTGTGATAGTATGCACCATGACTATTTTTGTCACAATTACATACCTAGAGTCTGGCACAGGACCTGTCACATAATATTGATGCTTAAACCATTTTCATGGTATGAAAAACCAAATTAACCAATTCTGTAAAGATGAAAATTAATTTTATTTAAAGTAATAATTAAATGTCTTTTTAAAAACTTTATACCTTTGATCTCCATGGATACATCGTATCAAGTAAAACTGACTCACAAAATGCTGATTTTCTTACCCATGTGCATCTTAGTAATGTTTCTGAATGATTGGTTAGCCACAGAGCAAGAATGATATAGAACTTTTTATTACACTTCCCTATTTTCGTAATACAAAATTCTGGCTCTTATGTATATGTGACTTGAAACATACAGTTGGCATATATCCACACACACACACATGCATATACAATATACATACATACACACATATATAATATGTATATATGTATATGTATTTTTAATCATAATATATAATGATAAAATATTTCAGGGGGCTGGGCCTTCCCCATATCCCACTGTGAAATTTAGATTGAGAGTGTTTTTTTCTAAATTTAGGAAGAGGTATTTTTGACATCGTAATACTACTAAGCTCAAGAATGGTAGTACTTTATATTTGACTTAATGTGACTAGAGAGGAGGAATGGGAATTCTCTGGGCAATGCTTGACTGTGCCTTTGTGAAAGTATCTGATCTTAATTTCAGTTGGTAAAATTTGAACACAGTCAGTGATTTACCAGCCACCATGCTGGGGACACATTGAAAAAAAGGAGACACATCGTTTTCAGTGGTTTATATAATTTACGGTAGTTACTGCCACCTTTCAGCTGTTTGCAAGCCCTGAAAAAAATTACAGGTCACTGATAAAGAATCTTTATCTTCAAGGCTCTGTAGTCAATATACTACCATGGTCAATTCTTTGGAAATCAATGTATAAATTCAATGCATATGTATATCTATTAAGGTAATAGTGTGATTTTAATTATCACACAAAATTGCAAAATTCATTTTATATATTTTTAATAGTTTATTTATTTATTTGACAGACAGAGATTACAAGTAGGCAGAGAGGCAGGCAGAGAGAGAGAGAGGGAAGCAGGCTCCCTGCAGAGCAGAGAGCCTGATTCAGGGCTCGATCCCAGGACCCTGGAATCATGACCTGAGCCAAAGGCAGAGGCTTAACCCACTGAGCCACCCAGGTGCCCCTAATTTTATATTTTTATTTTAAAATGTTTTTTAGGTGTTTGTTGACTCTAAGATTGTTAATCATAAAATTCTCAGCTGGACGTGTCCTATAATATAAATAAATTATGTGTCTACTGCTAGTGTCATCAAATCAAAATATATATGACACTCTTTATTTTTAAAAAAGCTATAAAAACAATTATATGGGAAGAAACACTAAGACCAGACTCTTGAATACTGTCAAATGAGAAAATGACAAATGCACATTTAGCTTACAAAGAAAGCCTTCTCTTCAGTCATTCCACAAATAAGTCCACCAGATACTGCCCTGGTGGTTAAGATAGTTCCCGTGAATTAGATCCTAGGATTTATCTATCTACTAGTTCCAAGAATGTATTTTAAACATCTCTCTCATTCCCCCACTTCTCAATTCCCAGTAACCACCATTCTACTCGCTGTTTTTTGGAGTTCATTTCCGCATATGATACATCATGTAGCATTTTTATTCCTCTGTCTGACTTATCTCACTGAGATAATGTTCTCAAGGTCCAACTATGCTGTTGCAAATGGTAGGATTTCCGTTTTATCTCATGGCTGAGTAGTAATCCATCGTACGTATATATACACACTGCATCTTTATACATTCATCCATTGATGGACGCTAGGTAGTTCCCATTATCTAGGCTTTTGTGAATAATGCTGCATATTAAACTTGCTAAGAGACCAGACCTTAGTTGTTCCTACCACTAGAAGAAATAATAATTGGGGGACCTTGGTGGTTGAATTGGTCAAGAGTCTGACTCTTGATCTGACTCAGGTCATGATCTCAGGATCATAAATTCGAGTCCTGAGTCAGGCTTAAATCTGCTTGAGTTTCTCTCCTTCTCCCTCTGCCTGTTCCCCTGTTCACGCTCTGTTTCTTGAAAATAAACAAATAACTAATATCATTTTAAGAAAAGGAATAATAATTATGTGGCACCATAGAGGTGTTAGCGAATGCTACAGTGGCAGTCATACTGCAATATAAATGCATCAAAGCAAGGTGTTGTATCCCTGAAATTTATATGATGTTATATATCATTTAATTATAGCTCAATAAAAATAAAAAAGTGACTCTTGTAAAAAAAGAAGTTTCTGGGGGGAGGAGTCAAGATGGCGGAGAAGTAGCAGCTGAGACTACTTCAGGTAGCGGGAGATCAGCTAGATAGCTTATCTAAAGATTGCAAACACCTACAAATCCAACAAGAGATCGAAGAGAAGAACAGCAATTCTGGAAACAGAAAATCAACCACTTTCTGAAAGGTAGGACCGGCGGAGAAGTGAATCCAAAGCGACAGGAAGATAGACCATGGGGGGAGGGGCCGGCTCCCGGCAAGCGGCAGAGCAACGGAGCATAAAATTGGGACTTTTAAAAGTCTGTTCCGCTGAGGGACATCACTCCAGAGGCTAAACCAGGGTGAAGCCCACGCGGGATCAGTGTGGCCTCGGGTCCCGCAGGGTCACAGAAGGATCGGGGGTGTCTGAGTGTCGCAGAGCTTGCAGGTATTAGAAAGGGGAAGCCGGCTACAGAGACAGAGCCGAGGAGTGAGCTCACAGCTCGGGGTTACTTGAACCGGTCGCAGGCTCGGTCAGCTCAGAGCGCGGCTGGAGGCAGGGTGACGGGAGTAATTGGGCGCTGTTCTCTGAGGGCGCACTGAGGAGTGGGGCCCCGGGCTCTCGGCTCCTGCTGGCCGGAGACTGGGCAGCGCCATCTTCATTCCCGTCCTCCGGAACTCTACGGAAAGTGCTCAGGGAACAAAAGCTCACCAAAGCGAACCCGAGCGGATTACTCAGCCCGGCCCTGGGTAAGGGCAGTGCAACTCCGCCAGAGGTAAAGACACTTGAGAATCACTACAACAGGACCCTCCCCCAGAAGATCAACAAGAAATCCAGCCAGGACCAAGTTCACCTACCAAGGAGTGCAGTTTCAATACCAAGGAGAGCAGCAGAATTCCAGAGGAGGAGAAAGCAAAGCACGGAACTCATGGCTTCTCCCCATGATTCTTTAGCCTTGCAGTTAATTTAATTTTTTTTTTCTTTTTCAATTTTTTTTCTCTTCTTCTGCTATTTTTTTTAACTTTTACCCTTTTCTTTTTTAACGTTTTTTAACTAGTTTATCTAATATATATATATATTTTTTTCTTTTTTTATATTTTTTCTTTATTCGTTTTCTTTTTTTAATTGTTTCTTTTCTTTTCTTTTTTTTTTTCTTTCTGAACCTCTTTTTATCCCCTTTCTCCCCCCTCACGATTTGGGATCTCTTCTGATTTGATTAAAGCATATTTTCCTGGGGTCGTTGCCACCCTTTTAGTATTTTACTTGCTCCTTCATATACTCTTATCTGGACAAAATGACAAGGCGGAAAAATTCACCACAAAAAAAAGAACAAGAAGCAGTACCGAAGGCTAGGGACCTAATCAATACAGACATTGGTAATATGTCAGATCTAGAGTTCAGAATGACGATTCTCAAGGTTCTACCAGGCTCGAAAAAGGCATGGAAGATATTAGAGAAACCCTCTCTGGAGAGATAAAAGCCCTTTCTGGAGAAATAAAAGAACTAAAATCTACCAAGTTGAAATAAAAAAAGCTATTAATGAGGTGCAATAAAAATGGAGGCTCTCACTGCTAGAATAAATGAGGCAGAAGAGAGAATTAGTGATATAGAAGACCAAATGACAGAGAATAAAGAAGCTGAGCAAAAGAGGGACAAACAGCTACTGGAACATGAGGGCAGAATTCGAGAGATAAGTGACACCATAAGATGTAACAACATTAGAATAATTGGGATTCCAGAAGAAGAGGAAACAGAGAGGGGAGCAGAAGGTATATTGGAGAGAATAATTGGAGAGAATTTCCCCAATATGGCAAAGGGAACAAGCATCAAAATCCAGGAGGTTCAGAGAACCCCCCTCAAAATCAATGAGAATAGGTCCACACCCCGTCACCTAATAGTAAAATTTACAAGTCTTAGTGACAAAGAGAAAATCCTGAAAGCAGCCCGGGAAAAGAAGTCTGTAACATACAATGGTAAAAATATTAGATTGGCAGCAGACTTATCCACAGAGACCTGGCAGGCCAGAAAGAGCTGGCATGATATATTCACAGTACTAAACAAGATAAACATGCAGCCAAGAATACTATATCCAACTAGGCTATCATTGAAAATAGAAGGAGAGATTAAAAGCTTCCAGGACAAACAAAAACTGAAAGAATTTGCAAACACCAAACCAGCTCTACAGAAAATATTGAAAGGGGTCCTCTAAGCAAAGAGAGACCCTAAAAGTAGTAGATCAGAAAAGAACAGAGACAATATACAATAACAGTCACCTTACAGGCAATACAATGGCACTAAATTCATTTCTCTCAATACTTACCATGAATGTTAATGGGCTAAATGCCCCAATCAAAAGACACAGGGTATCAGAATGGATAAAAAAACAAAACCCATCTATATGTTGCCTACAAGAAACTCATCTTAAACCCGAAGACACCTCCAGATTTAAAGTGAGGGGGTGGAAAAGAATTTACCATGCTAATGGACATTAGAAGAAATCAGGAGTGGCAATCCTTATATCAGATCAGTGAGATTTTAAGCCAAAGACTATAATAAGAGATGAGGAAGGACACTATATCATACTCAAAGGAACTGTCCAACAAGAAGATCTAACAATTTTAAATATCTATGCCCCTAACGTGGGAGCAGCCAACTATATACACCAATTAATAACAAAATCAAAGAAACACATCAACAATAATACAATAATAGTAGGGGACTTTAACACTCCCCTCACTGAAATGGACAGATCATCCAAGCAAAAGATCAACAAGGAAATAAAGGCCTTAAATGACACACTGGACCAGATGGACATCACAGATATATTCAGAACATTTCATCCCAAAGCAACAGAAAACACATTCTTCTCTAGTGCACATGGAACATTCTCCAGAATAGATCACATTCTCAGTCCTAAATCAGGTCTCAACCAGTATCAAAAGATTGGAATCATTCCCTGCATATTTTCAGACCACAATGTTCTGAAACTAGAACTCAATCACAAAAGGAAATTTGGAAAGAACCCAAATACATGGAGACTAAACAGCATCCTTCTAAAGAATGAATGGGTCAACCAGGAAATTAAAGAAGAATTGAAAAAATTCATGGAAACAAATGATAATGAAAACACAACGGTTCAAAATCTGTGGGACACAACAAAGGCAGTCCTGAGAGGAAAATATATAGTGGTACAAGCCTTTCTCAAGAAACAAGAAAGGTCTCAGGTACACAATCTAACCCTATACCTAAAGGAGCTGGAGAAAGAACAAGAAAGAAAGCCTAAACCCAGCAGGAGAAGAGAAATCATAAAGATCAGAGCAGAAATCAATGAAATAGAAACCAAAAAAAATAATAGAACAAATCAACGAAACTAGGAGATGGTTCTTTGAAAGAATTAATAATATTGATAAACCCCTGGCCAGATTTGTCAAAAAGAAAAGAGAAAGGACCCAAATAAATAAAATCATGAATGAAAGAGGAGAGATCACAACCAACACCAAAGAAATACAGACAATTATAAGAACATACTATGAGCAACTCTACGCCAACAAATTTGACAATCTGGAAGAAACGGATGCATTCCTAGAGACATATAAACTACCACAACTGAACCAGGAAGAAATAGAAAGCCTGAACAGACCCATAACCAGTAAAGAGATTGAAACAGTCATCAAAAACCTCCAAACAAACAAAAGCCCAGGGCCAGATGGCTTCCCGGGGGAATTCTACCAAACATTTAAAGAAGAACTAATTCCTATTCTCCTGAAACTGTTCTAAAAAATAGAAATGGAAGGAAAACTTCCAAACTCATTTTATGAGGCCAGCATCACCTTGATCCCCAAACCAGACAAGGATCCCATCAAAAAAGAGAACTACAGACCAATATCCTTGATGAACACAGATGCGAAAATTCTCACCAAAATACTAGCCAATAGGATTCAACAGTACATTAAAAGGATTATTCACCACGACCAAGTGGGATTTATTCCAGGGCTGCAAGGTTGGTTCAACATCCGCAAATCAATCAATGTGATACAACACATTAATGAAAGAAAGAACAAGAACTATATGATACTCTCCATAGGTGCTGAAAAAGCATTTGACAAAGTACAGCATCCCTTCCTGATCAAAACTCTTCAAAGTGTAGGGATAGAGGGCACATACCTCAATATTATCAAAGCCATTTATGAAAAACCCACCGCAAATATTATTCTCAATGGAGAAAAACTGAAAGCTTTTCCGCTAAGGTCAGGAACATGGCAGGGATGTCCGTTATCACCACTGCTATTCAACATAGTACTAGAAGTCCTAGCCTCAGCAATCAAACAACAAAAGGAAATTAAAGGCATCCAAATCGGCAAAGAAGAAGTCAAACTATCACTCTTCGCAGATGATATGATACTATATGTGGAAAACCCAAAAGACTCCACGCCAAAACTGCTAGAACTTGTACAGGAATTCAGTAAAGTGTCAGGATATAAAATCAATGCACAGAAATCAGTTGCATTTCTCTACACCAACAACAAGACAGAAGAAAGAGAAATTAAGGAGTCAATCCCATTTACAATTGCACCCAAAACTATAAGATACCTAGGAATAAGCCTAACCAAAGAGACTAAAAATCTATACACAGAAAACTATAAAGTACTCATGAAAGAAATTGAGGAAGACACAAAGAAATGGAAAAATGTTCCATGCTCCTGGATTGGAAGAATAAATATTGTGAAAATGTCTATGCTACCTAAAGCAATCTACACATTTAATGCAATTCCTATCAAAGTACCATCCATTTTTTTCAAAGAAATGGAACAAATAATCCTAAAATTTATATGGAACCAGAAAAGAATTCGAATAGCCAAAGGAATATTGTAAAAGAAAGCCAAAGTTGGTGGCATCACAATTCCGGACTTCAAGCTCTATTACAAAGCTGTCATCATCAAGACAGCATTGTACTGGCACAAAAACAGACACATAGATCAATGGAACAGAATAGAGAGCCCAGAAATATACCCTCAACTCTATGGTCAACTAATCTTCGACAAAACAGGAAAGAATGTCCAATGGGAAAAAAAAAAAAAAAAAAAAAAACCAGCCTCTTCAATAAATGGTGTTGGGAAAATTGGACAGCCACATGCAGAAAAATGAAATTGGATCATTTCCTTACACCACACATGAAAATAGACTCAAAATGGATGAAGGACCTCAATGTGAGAAAGGAATCCATCAAAATCCTTGAGGAGAACACAGGCAGCAACCTCTTTGACCTCAGCCGCAACAGCATCTTCCTAGGAACACCGCCAAAGGCAAGGGAAGCAAGGGCAAAAATGAACTATTGGGATTTCATCAAGATCAAAAGCTTTTGCACAGTAAAGGAAACAATTAACAAAACCAAAAGACAACTGACAGAATGGAAGAAGATATTTGCAAACGACATATCAGATAAAGGGCTAGTGTCCAAAATCTATAAAGAACTTAGCAAACTCAACACCCAAAGAACAAATAATCCAATCAAGAAATGGGCAGAAGACATGAACAGACATTTCTGCAAAGAAGACATCCAGATGGCCAACAGACACATGAAAAAGTGCTCAATATCACACGGCATCAGGGAAATACAAATCAAAACCACAATGAGATATCACCTCACACCAGTCAGAATGGCTAAAATGAACAAGTCAGGAAATGACAGATGCTGGCGAGGATGCGGAGAAAGGGGAACCCTCCTACACTGTTGGTGGGAATGCAAGCTGGTGCAACCACTCTGGAAAACAGCATGGAGGTTCCTCAAAATGTTGAAAATAGAGCTACCCTATGACCCAGCAATTTCACTACTAGGTATTTACCCTAAAGATACAAATGTAGTGATCCGAAGGGGCACGTGCACCCGAATGTTTATAGCAGCAATGTCTACAATAGTCAAACTATGGAAAGAACCTAGATGTCCATCAACAGACGAATGGATAAAGAAGAAGTGGTATATATACACAATGGAATACTATGCAGCCATCAAAAGAAATGAAATCTTGCCATTTGCGACGACGTGGATGGAACTAGAGGGTATTATGCTTAGCGAAATAAGTCAATCAGAGAAAGACAACTACCATATGATCTCCCTAATATGAGGGAGTGGAGATGCAGCATGGGGGGTTAAGAGGGTAGGAGAAGATTTAATGAAACAGGATGGGATTGGGAGGGAGACAAACCATATGACTCTTAATCTCACAAAACAAACTGAGGGTTGATGGGGAGAGGGGTTGGAAGTGGGGGTGGGGTTATGGACATTGGGGAGGGTATGTGCTATGGTGAGTGCTGTGAAGTGTGTAAACCTGGCAACTCACAGACCTGTACCCCTGGGGATAAAAATATATTATATGTTTATAAAAAATAAAAAATTAAAAATTAAAAAAAAAAGAAGTTCCTAAGAGTGAAAAAAAATTCTAACCTCAGAGAGCTTAATCTAGTTCTCTCTCTAATATTAATCCTAATTTTGGTAAATCCAATCATACAGAAATTTATTTTTTACCTTTAGTCATTGAGCTTGTATTATGATTATTATTATACCCAAATAGTATTTGAGGTTCATGTTAGTTATTTCATAGCATATACACCAAATAGACAAAATAAATATTTGATTTATTGGTAGTTGCTTTGTCATTTTTTTTAAGTATTTTAAAAATTTATTTCATATGTATCTAAAATAAAGCATAAAATAGGGGCACCTGAGTGACTCAGTGGGTTAAGCCTATGCCTTTGGCTCAGGTCATGATCTCAGGGTCCTGGGATCAAGCCTGGCATCAGGCTCTCTGTTCAATGGGGAGCCTGCTTCCCCCCTCTCTACCTACTTGTGATCTCTCTCTCTCTGTCAAATAAATAAATAAAATATTTTAAAAAGAAAATAAAACATAAAATAGATATGTTTCGGAGAGAAATTGGTTTTTCAATTCCTTTCAGTAGCAGAGACTTCCTATTTTAAACTACTCTAAGTCATTTAGAAAAGCGAATGTTGTCATCTGTTCCTCATAACTGTTTATGCACCTTCTAGGTCGCACCCACCGGTTGGCAGGAATGTGCAGCCGTATGTGGCTGGAGAGCCCGACTCAGGCTGCTGAAGGATCATGAATGGACAGGGCGTGCTCCCAGGTCTGCAGAAGTACTTTTCCTGACTGCGCTGACTACGCTTTAGTTCCAACTGAGTCATGCAGCACCACACACACTTCCAGCGCCATGAGGAATTAGGATGTCTATTCCTCATCCGTGTTATTTCAGTGAATTTGGAAAACCAACTGTCTCCTTGCACAGACTGTTTCCTTTATCTCTTCATCACAAAATATCTTCATCCAGATGAACCGTATGTGCATGTAGATAGAAGTGTTTCACGCACAGCTGCTGTGGTTGGATGTTATCAGTGGGCAAATCGGCCTCGTCTTAACCCTCCTCCCATGCCTTACAATTGTCAGTGACACGAGTGCCTCTTACTCTGACCCAACCTCCACAGGAGTTTGCTTAAGGACAGGGACTGTGGATTATCACTTGCACTTCTATTACCAGCGTTTAGGAAGTATTTGGCTTCAAGGAGGCACTTTAAAAATGTCTGTAACCATAGGAACAAAGTGCACCAATTCTCTATTTAATGTTCTGATCATTTAAGAAAAGAGCTCGCAAAGTACAGAAGAAAGATGCCAGAATCGCATCGTCCATAACTTAGATTCTCGCTGCCAACCCTGCTCACTTCACGGTTCTCAAACTGCTGCTCAGTTGCAGAGGTCCTGCACTCTGTCCACACTGTGGAATCATCTGGGGTTGGTCGGTTGGTTCGCTTGCTTGTTTGTTTTCAGAAGATCCCACCCAGATCACGTCTCAGATTAAGCAAAACAAAATCTGTATCTTCTTGGGCAAGTCACAATCTCTCTGAATCAGTGTCCTCAGCAGTGAAGGGACGCGGAGAGGATTGTTGTACTCTCTTCTCCAGTCTTGGTGTAACCTCCTTAGTCCTACATGTTACGTGGTATTCAAGCTGACCGGGCTGTCACTTTTAATTTTTTTCTGTCTGTTTAGTACAGATTTCAGCTAATAGTCTTTGTCTTCACTGACTATCGCATAGGCCACCAGACAACTGTTCCCTCAGCAAATGTTTGATGAAATAATTACATGTCTTCCTATGTTTTTCAAAATCAGTAGTAAGCACTGAAATATTTTCTCTGTGGCTTTGATTAAATTGCTAGAAATGACTACCACAGACCTGATTTCTTTCCACTTGTATTTCATTTCTTTACGTACACTATATTGGCTAAATTATATTTCATTTATCTTGATCTAGTAATATTAAATATTGAACAACTTAAAAAATTGTAGAAAGCACATTTTAATATTCTAATTTATATTATAGATGTTAACAAGTCTATCTGTACCTAAACATCTGTATAAAAAAAAAAATCACTGTGGTAGACAGAATTCTAAGATGGCTCCCAAAATATCTTGTCCTAATCTTTGGAACTGTGAACAAAGTAGATATTGCTCCCATGATTCAATTATGTTATACAACATGATTAAATCTAAAAAAGACAGATTATTCAGTGACTATTCTAATCACTAGAATCCTTTAAAAGCTGAGTTTTCTGGGTCTTATTTCAGAAGAGGAAGTCAGAAATTCAAAACACAAGAAAGACCTCACACACCATTGGGGGCTTGAAGACAGAAGAGGCCAGTTGGCCCAGAATGTATTGGTGATCTCCAGGAGCTGAGAGCAGCTGTCTACTGATAGCTAGCAAGGAATGAAGACCTCAGGCCTGCATCTTCAAGGAACCAGAGAACAAACTTGGAAGTAATACCTTCTTTGAGCTTGCAAAGGAGAACTCAACCACATAATGTCTTGATCTCAGCCTTGTGATTCCCTGAGCAGAGAATAGAGGTACACCACACCAGACTTCTATCCTTCCAATAAAACTGAACCAATAATTGGACACTGTTCTAAGTCATTACATTTGTGGTCATTGTTACAAAGAAATAGAAAAATAGGGCACTGAGTGGCTCAGTCAGTTAAGCATCCGCCTTAGCCTCAGGTCATGATCCCAGGGTCCTGGGATCAAGTCCCACATCAGGCTCCCTGCTCTGCAGGGATCCCGCTGCTCCTTCTGCCTCCCCTCCTCATGAATAAATAGATAAAATATTTTTAAAAAGAAATAGAAAACTAATACATACTACCTTGACCTCGATTTTCTTTATGTACAGTTAATAGTTATAAACGCAGACACATAGAATACAATCATTCAAAAACAAATCAAATATATTTTTCATTGGAGGGCTTTGGTATAGCATTTATTCAAATTTCTTCTGGCAGACATAAATATAACTTATTCTACCAAATGATTCACTCTTTCATTTCTGAGCCATTCCAGAAAGTCCTTTTCTGATGCATTTCAGTGTCAAATAATTCATCATTAGGAAACTAGTTCTTAGTCCTTATTTCCTCCAGATAATGAAAATTAACATACTTCATACATACTATTGCTTCTACCTAGGCGTATTGGCCATTATATAAAAATACATATATGTTGCAGTTAAAAAAATAAAATAAAATAAAAATACATTGATAAACTTCCTGACATTGTTAGAGGTGACTGGGAAAGACTGCAACGAGGACCATAATGGTGGCTCACACTCAGGAGGTCTCAGCACTCATCTTTTCCTCTCATGAACCACAGGGCTTTTCCCTCAATTTATTTCTCACAAGAAATCTTCTTTGATTTCTCATAATTTTGGCTTGATGTATATAAATGCTATATATTTGCTATATTCACTATGTATTGTAATTTTTCAAGTTGTGACCTTTTTCCTAATTGGCAAATTATTTTCACGCCTCTGATTCAGATTTTGCGTGGAGGAATCTGATTGGAGGAGCTCACTTTATCCCACCACTTCATGTGTAAGGCCAGAAACCAGCCTAAGGATGCTGCCACTGGATTGCTGAAGCAAGAGAAGGAGGAGGTCATAAATTCTCTAACGTGACTGCCCATGCAGGCAGGAGACGTAGCAACCCCCCAGAACAGACTTTGCCCAATCATCATCAGCTCTAGTAGAAACCTCCTAACCTTCTTTCTCTTTTTCTGACTCGCAACCTAAAAAGGTGAAATTTTCCCTTGTCTCCTCCTATTGAGACGAGAGGAAACCATCCTTAATTGGCAGGAGACCTAAGTACAAAAGAACAATCTTGGCAATTGAGAAATAGCATTGCAACTGGTCTTCCCATAGAATATTTTACTCAAAAAAAAAAAAAAAAGTTGCTGAACATTACTATAGCTATACTATAACAAAACAGCTATAGGAATAAATGAGAAAGAAACAAAGGCAAAGTTCATTTGAAACCATCAGATAATCAGAACTAAGTGGAAAATTAAGTTATTAAAATGTGTCCTTCAATCCTTCAAAAACTATCTGTCCACAGACATGAATTTTGATTTTGACATAGCTTACATAAAAATGGCCATTATGGTGCTGATTAGCCAACAATGACAGATACTTTACAGTTCCAAATTTTTAAAAACATATTAAATATCATAAAAACTCAAAAGGGGGATATTGTCTCTTTCTAAAATAGCTGACAACAACCTGTACAATTGATCTTGCCTTTGGGTGACAAGTAATTCCTGGATATGTGCAGAGGAGTTGAGAAATGCACAGCCGGAGGGGATAATAGTTTAAGTAAAAGGACGACGATGATGATGAAAATGAACGATACCAGCTGAGATCATTGCAAGGCCTGGAGAAAGCATTCAGAAGTGTTTTAGAAGTTGACTTGTACCAGGTTAAGTGGTCAATATGAAGGAATCTGGATAGAAAGATGTAAAAGAAACTGGTCATCGCAATTTCATGGATACCAGACAAATGCACTTGATAATAGTGACTAACACTTACCCAACTTCTACTTAACTGTATGCCAGGATTTGTTCTTTATGTTTTAACTCATGTAATTCTCACAAAAATCCTTTGAGGCAGATTCTATTGTTTTCTTCATTTTAGAGTTAAAGGATCTAAGGCAAAAGCGGTTAAATGACTTGCCCAAGGTCATGTAGCTAAAAGAAGAATTTGAAAGTAAAAATGTTAATATCTATCACCCTACATAGATTTCTAGTCTGTGCTTTCTTTTCTTTTGTGCGTGACTAGAAAATTGGTTATAGTGTGTAGAGAAACATATGCATATGTGTTTGTGAGATGTGGGTGAGGTCATTGTATGTCATCACTTTTAGCAGAGTGTTGGAAATGGCAACAATCAGATGTGGATTGAGCCAAACTCAAACTTGGTGAACTAAAAGAATATTCATTTATTTTAAGAATTCATTTCAATTCACAACAATTTCTTTGTGGGTAAATTTGCTTGTGAGCCTTTAAAAACCCTGAGATATTTCAGGCAACATTCAATATGCCATTTATTTCAAAGAGCATATAGTTTATGACGCTGAGCTGTCATTTATTCCGACTTCCCACAATTCATCACTGAGACCACAAACTTGAATATTCTTTTCAGAATTTAGCTGGGGTTACTTTGATCTGTTTTTTAAAATCGAGATCTATAGAAACTTCTTGTTGGTTTGTTCTTTTTAGGCCAACAATTTGTGATAGTACTAACTAGGAAAACAAAGTTTAAAAGGTGATTATTGTAAAAAGCAATAACAACAACAAAACCAAAACAGCACTTTATGTGGTGTTTGCCTATGATTCTTGATGTACTGAAGTGGAAGAAGAAATGTCAAATTGATTAACAGTTAGTGATTTTTCCCCCTGAATTTATGCTTAGCTACGAATATTCACTGAACTTGCATTTCTTTTTCTTTCTTTCTTTCTTTCTTTTTTTTTTTTTTACTTTTAAGTAGGCTCCACATAGAGCCCAGCCCAACATGGGGCTTGAACTCACGACCCTGAGATCAAGACCTGAGCTGAAGTCAAAGTTCAGACGCTTAATCTACAGAGCCACCGTGGCACCATAAGCTTCCATTTCTTTCATCAGTCAAGTTCATGGAGCTGGGGAAGCATACTTCCTGATCACTCTATTTTTTGATGTTTCTTGTTCCAATGATAGGTTTACACTCTTTGCTGAAAGAAAAAAGTTCTAAAATTTTATTGATTAAAATTAGTTAATTAATTAACTGAAATTAATTAATTAATTAAACTTCTATACTGAATTTAACTGAAGGGTGGAAAAATCCCAAAGACGTAAGACCACTAAAGCTTACATAAAATCTTAGGGGTTTGACCTATTTAAATGATAGTTGGTTGTGACAGTAAGGTTTTTTTTTTTTAATGTTAAAATATCTATGGAAGTGAGTAAAATTTGAATAATTCATTTGCATTTCTCAAATGGGTGTTCTTTCAACATAAACACTTCTACAGCTCCTACTGAATGTGATGGTTTTCCTTTGACTCAGAACCCCTCATGTGGCCTTCTCATGTTTTCATTATTTTTAAGCTTACTTTTGAGATCTAACTGAAGGAAAGAATTCAGCAATTTTAGAAGATGCCACCAGGATTTACATAGATCTATTAAACATTCCTCTAAAGTTATTTTGTTTCTAATGATCTTGGCTGTATACAGTCACTTTTAAAAGACATATTTATCTTATCTTTTCTCTGTTTTCTGAAAAATCTCACAATTTTCTAAGATGGATACCTAATAATTAACTACAATCCAACACTTAAAATAAAAATTGAATATTTTAATGCTTTTGACTTTCAATCTCCCATAAGGATGGGAAGTAACTAGGTTTCTATACCATGAAATCCCTAATTTTATATATGAATTTTTTTAATATGCCGCAATTTTTATTGCAACATGACCATTTTTGTCAGGGTGGGGAGTTTGATCTAAATATGCAATGTTTAATAAATATCATCTAAACCGTCTCTCATCTGTCTGGGCATATGTGAGTAACCTGATATGGAACATTTACTAGTGCTCAATAAAATTTTCAGTTTTTTATACCAGAAATTTTCTCCTGAGAGCACAGCTTAGGTCTTACTATTTTATTTAGCTCATGAAAGGTAATTGGAGGTGCTATGTCAATTACTAGCGAGAACAGGTGGTAGCTGCTCAATTCTCCATAATCTCTGCAGCTGACAAAGGTAAGCCTAAAGCATCCTATTAAAATTACCCCAATGTTCATAGCAGCAATGGCCACGGTCACCAAACTGTGGAAAGAACCAAGATGCCCTTCAACGGACGAATGGATAAGGAAGATGTGGTCCATATACACTATGGAGTATGATGCCTCCATCAGAAAGGATGAATACCCAACTTTTGTAGCAACATGGACGGGACTGGAAGAGATTATGCTGAGTGAAATAAGTCAAGCAGAGAGAATCAATTATCATATGGTTTCACTTACTTGTGGAGCATAAGGAATAACATGGAGGACATGGGGAGATGGAGAGGAGAAGGGAGTTGGGGGAAACTGGAGAGGGAAACAACCACGAAAGACTGTGGACTCTGAGAAACAGAGGATTTTGGAGGGGTGGGGGGTGGAGGGTTGGGTGAGCCTGGTGGTGGGTACTAAGGAGGGCACGGATTGCATGGAGCACTGGGTGTGGTGCATAAACAATGAATTCTAATACACTGAAAAGTAATTTTAAAAAATTCAAAAAGAAAAAGGAAAAAAATAACAACAGAGTTTCTATCAGTTTGAGTCCCGGGGTAACCATGACAAGCAAAACCCCTACTGATCTGCAACTATGGATAGCATCAGGACAGAGTAAACTTATGTTGTTTTGTATATGTATGCAAGTCTTTTATCAAATATGTGAATTGCAAATATTTTCTCCAGTCTGTGGCTTGTCTGTTCATTCTCTTAGTGTCTCTCACAGAGCAAAAGTTCTTAGTGTTAATGACGTTCATTTGTTTTCCTTCGATGGATGGTACTTTTGGTGTTGTGTCTGAAAGGTCAGAACCAAGCACAAGGCCATCCAGACAGATCTCCTCCTAATTTTCTCCTGGAAGTTTTGTAGCTTTGCACTTTACATTTATCTTTGGTCCATTTTGAATTGATTTTGGTGTTAAGATGTGAAATCTGTGTGTGAGTTCATGTTTTTACATAAGGATATCTAATTATTTCAACACCATTTATTGAAAAGATTATCTTATCTTCATGGAATTACCTTTGTATTTTTGTCAAAAATGAATTAACTGTATCCCTGTGGGTCTACTTTTTGGCTCTCTATTCTGTATCATTAATCTGGGTTCCATTTTTTTCTCATACCAGACTGTTTTGATTCCAGTAGTTTTATAATAAATCTTGAAATGTAATATTGAAAATCCTCAGATTTTATTCTGTTTTTCAGAATTATGTTTGCTGTTCTAGGCCCTTTACCTTTCCATATAAATTTTAGAATAATTTTTTCATAGCTCCAAAAATGCTTGTGGGGATTTTGATTGGGATTATGTTTAACCTATAGATTGGGCTAGGAAGAACTGACATCTTAACTATATTCCACTTTCTAATCCATGAAAATATCTTTCCTATGTATTAGGATATTACTTGATTTCTTTCACCAATAATTTATAATATTCCACATACAGACTCAGTACATGTTTTGTAGATTTAAAATTATTTTCTCTTTCTTTTTGGTGCTACTGTAAATGCTATCTTTTTTAAAAAAAAATTCACATTCTAATTGTTAATAGCTAGTAAATAGGAAAGCATGCCTTGTGTCATTGTTACTTTAAACATTTGAAGTTTGGGGTTTTTTGTTACCAATCAACAGTCTTACTGAATATGGAAATTGTACCTAAAGCATGCTGATTCCCTAATAAAAATCTAAAACATGCATTTCATTGGGATCTAATAGCTGGTGGTAGGGTGTCATACTGGAAACTGAGAAGATAGAGATTTGTGCTTTACAGCATGGTGAAACATTTGCTAAGGCCTATAATAACATGAAAGGCAGATCATGTTCCCAATGCACTTGTAGCTCTAAGGGAATACGTTGGAAAGCAAAATGTTGGTTATGTGTTTTGGTAACCACTGGATAGTTTGGCAAGAAAAAATTGAACTCTGGAAAGAACTAGCCAGTTTCCAAAGCAGAGGGGAAAGGAAATAGAATGAGCCCAGACATTACTTTTTCACCCCAAACAATGAAAGTCTTATCTTTGACTGAGAAATACTTTGTGGAACAAAAATCTACTAAAACCTTTCAACTGATTAAATTACACTTGGACAAGGAGTAAATTAGAGGTGAAAACTCTTAAGTCCTTTCAACTAGGAAAAGAATTCATTATTATTAGATCCTAGGGTGCCAAAGTACCTGACACTAAGGAGAGAGAGAGAGAGAGAGAGAGAGAGAGAGAGAATGTGGAAGAGAAAACAGGGAAATGTAGCAGTTCTGGGAAGTATATCTCAAAAAAATAGGTTTGATCTGGTTACTAGCCCAAGGAGCCAACTAAAAGCACATAGATCAGAATCTCACTGAGTATCTGAGGAGTCTGTTCTTTTCCTCTTCCAGACTTTAAAGATATTTGGGCTCTCCACCTTATATAGGCAGAAAATGACTTAAGAAAGCAAGTACATATTCCCCAGTGACCACTTAAGATGTGGCCAAGAAATATATTGGAAAAGAAATATGCCCAGAGGCTGTAGCTAGTGACTTGAAAAACAATGAACAGAGGAGTTCCTCCCAGTGGATACAATCAGAGCACAACCAAGGAACATTCCATACCCCCAGGGTAGGGAACCTCATAATATCTTCCCATTGGAATTTTAGAATTGCTGTGAACCAGAGTTTATAGAAAGTTCCCTTTTCTTCCTCTTTCTGAATGGGAGTGTTTATTGTTTTCCTTTCCCACCATTGCATACTGTGTGTCTATCTGGTTGGGAAGGCAGCACATTTTTACTGATTTAGCTTCCTCTTCTCCAGATCAAGGAAAGCCACATTAAGACCTGATGAATAAACCAATGCACATTCCTCAGAGATCCTGGATTCTAAATTCCACACCATGACCGGAATGGACTTTTATGTTGTCACTTTTAGGTGGTGATGGGTGTGTTCTACGTGTGGGAAGGAGAGTGAATAGAGTATTTGATAATCAGAAAAGCAGACTGTGATCGATATTAATATTGTGCCCAGAGATTTCTGATTCTCCTTGCCTTCCAGGGACATTCATTCTCTAAGTTACACATAGCCATAGTTCTTGCTTTGGCCAATGAAATGTGAATGAATGTGAAGCGTCACGCCAAGGAGAAGCACTTAAAGTCGATGCTCCATGTCTTCGATCCTACCAAACCACAGTTTAGATAGCAACAGAGCTTCCCTCAAGGTGGTCTCCTTAGCAACTCTTATGAGCACATTGCCCTTTCCAACCTAGATTACACATTTACCATGAAGAAGAATAGATCTCTGTTATTTTATGCCACTAAGATGTGGGGATTCTTTGTTTTGTAGCATAAGGTAACCTATCCTGATTACTGCACAAGGTAAATTACATAATAGCACTTGACCCTTGCATGGACTAAAACTCAACAACTTTGTAGATGAATAAAAAAGTTCGGGTTCTGCAAGAAATTCTTAGGAAAAAAAATCATAATTTTAGTCACCTTTCTATAGCCTTCTAAAATGCAGTAGTCATAATAAACATATGAAAAGAATAAGATTACAAATTCAGATAAAGACCAGAAAAAGACAACCTTGTGAAGTTTGTTTTTTGAACCCTTCTACTTCCTTTTTCTGTGGCTACTCAGTCTCCAGAGAACCTTAATCTCCACTCACCAGCCCCAATCTCTAAATACATAATTGTACAACTCAGAGCATGATAGTTTTGGAGAATATGTAGAAGTGGTGCCATTTGGAGTTAGTGCAAATTATCCCCATTATTTGGGTTGGAATGCTTGGAGAAAATGATATGGGATGTGAAAAATAATGAACAGGTTTGTACATGTCGACACTAGAAGCAGTATTCAGTCATAATTTTCCTCTTCTCCCTCCTCCCCTTTTCCCTTTTTTCTATTCGTTTTTTATTTTTTCCTCTTATTATGCCTTTAAAAAGTAATTTTTTTTAAAGATTTTATTTATTTATTTGATAGAGATCACAAGTAGGCAGAGAAAGAGGAGGAAGCAGGCTCCCTGCTGAGCAGAGAGCCCGATGCGGGGCTCGATCCCAGGACTCTGGGATCATGACCTGAGCCGAAGGCAGAGGCTTTAACCCACTGAGCCACCCAGGCTCATTTTTACCTCATTTAAAGTAATTTTAAGGTAAAATGCAACCTCATTAAGGTAAATTTAAGGTAAAATTTTAAAATTTAAAAATTTAAGGTAAAATTTTTACCTCATTAAAATTAATTTTAAGGTAAAATGCAACAGTTTGATATGATATCAGGAAAATACATGTGATGATGTGTTCATTTAAGGCTCTTTTAAATCCCTTTTTTAAGATGTCTTATTTACTTATCATACAAGAACCACAATAAATTCCATTTTAGAACTTGAAAATTAAAATTCAGAGAAGTTCACTGGTCTGAAGATTCATGATAATAGGGAAATTCAGACGCTCCAGTGAGTGAAACACATGTAACTAAATGGTAATAATGCAGGATCTCATATATTATAAGCAGCAGGTGTTGTACCCATTATACTTACAATTTTCACTAAATGTTAAAGGAAATAAAGGCAGATGTTTTATGAACTATGTCCTAGTTCTCCTATTTCCCAAGATACTATTATTATCCAGTAAATCATTTTCTCGGGACTTGTTTAACACCTAAATAAGGCCTAAATTTTCCAGTTCCCTTTGGGTTTAAGAAATTCAGTTTTTCATACACTAATTCCCAGTGACAAGAAATCGACAAATACCTATTTGTTAACAGTATTTTTTTCAACATTAAGTGGAGAACACATTGATTTTGATAAATATGATAAAAACGTATGAATTTATAGAGCTATAAAGTGTCCTAACATAAAATACATGTGAAAAAACAAGTCTGTGAGTGTGGAAGCCATTTTGATTCTCTCAGGAATATGTTCCCAGGATCAGACCATTGACTGAGGGCTTTTTTCCATGACTGCGATGAGACTCAGCTGGGCTCTAACAATCCCCCCCTCCCCACCCCCCGGGAGCTGGCAAGGCCAAAGGACATTGCTGCAACTGGTTTCCCTGCCCCCACCTCCACGCTGCTGCCCTCAGTGAGACTGACTGTCTGGGAAGACAAAAGTGTTCAGACAGAGGATTCAACATCAAGTTGAAAGCAATGCCAAAACCCACTTTATTTAATGTAGGCAGTGACTTTCCACCCACAGCTTCCACCTCTCTTAAGTGTTCCAGTTCTGCTGGCTCATGAACAATCTTTTCCTGTGGACGACGGCCAGTTACTTGATTATTATATTTTCCTTTCTAACTTTGAACTGAATTATCTTCCATTGGTTGCAAATCTTTCAGAAATATCCCCCAATTAAGGTTAACTCTTTCTTTTAGTCTTTCCCTTTACTTACAGAAAACTTAAAGATATGAAGCTAGCTAGCACTAAAATGAAATGGGAGCTAGAATAGAAAAAAAATTGAATGTATTTCAATATATTCAAGATATATTAATATCTTGGGAAGCTATCAGGGAAGAAACTAATGTAGAGAAAGTGGTCGATATTTGATATTATATATTATTTCTTTTCAACATAAACCTCAACCTCTGATACCACAGCTTTTTTTTTTTTTAACTTTTTGGATAATTGCATTTAATTTATTCTCATATACATTACTATAGTTACACAGTGTCTGCTTTTCTCCAATCTAATTTTATCTTAAAATTTTTTATTATAGCTCATAGAGTCTACAACATGTAGAAGGTACTAAATGTGACTTTATATTTGTAATTCAATATGGTTATGTTGGTCAGAATAGAATGAGAAAGTTTAACCAAACTCGTTAAAATCTTGTTACACTGATATTTCTACCAAGTAGATATGATAATAAAGGATAAGAGAATGGTAATGAGAGACTTCAAACATTAGCCATAATTATCAAATCAAGAGAAAATGCATAAATGTTCTTGCATTCTCAACCTCCTTGAAAAAGTGGAATAAAAATTAGGGATGTCTGGGTGGCTCAGTTGATTAAGGATCTGCCTAAGCTCAGCTCATGATCCCAGGGTCCTGGAAGTGGATCCCATATTGGGCTCCCTGCTCAGTGGGGAGCCTCCTGCTCCCTCTGTCTGCTGCTCCCCCTGCTTGTTTGCTCTCTCTGACAAACGAATAAATAAATAAAATCTTTCAAAAACAAAAAAGTGTAATAAAAGCTAATCACCAGGTCTAGTTTGCCTAGACCAACTGGTTTTCTACATACAAAGTAAATTCCAAATTTTCAGCTATATTTCATTAGAAAAGTCATTGTTTGAGGCTCAGATCTCATGAGGAATTGGTAAATGGTTGATTTCTTTGGACTCGTGTGTAAATATTGATCCATACATAAACTGTTCAATGAGTATTAAGACAATATAAACTTGTCCTTTCTTTTACATAAAAGAATTACTGAATATGTATACTTTCTATGTAACATTATATAACTTGAGGTACATAACATGTTAATTTGATACTTGAGGTGCACAACATGTTAATTTGATACATTTACATATTGCCATACTATGATGGCCACTGTAGAGATATTCAGCACCTCTATCATAGCATATAACTATCCTTTCTTTTTAGTGGTTGGTACATTTTTTAGTGGAAAACATCAAGAGACAATTCTACAATAGTGAAGGGCATGCTTTTTTGGAATAAACAATATTTTTCAAAAAAACCCTCTTTGGCTGTCATATCCTAATGACACATACCATTTCTAGTTCCTGTATAAATGCTTCCATTTCATTTGAGTACAGGTGCCATATGAGGTCAAGAATAGGGTGGTCAGAACACGTATTACACATTGGCAGTGTTAGACATGACTTCTGGATAAAAGAATGAGAAGTTAATATATTTCCATTCAGAGTGTCAGTTAAAAACTCAGTCTTTGGTGGTGATGATGAGTGGGTGGGGCAGGCCTTGTATAGTTTTCTTTCTCTTGCTGTGGTTTTTTAGAATGTTTCAAAAATATATACACTGTGCCAAAATAAACCACATAGTTTTTAATACAATAATTAGATAATTTTATAAATTTGAATGGCACTCTTTATTTTGATATACAAAATCTGCAAAGGAAAAAAGTTACAGCTATCTATAGGTAATTGAGGCATTAAAATATTAGTGGTAAAGTAGTGGTAGTAATAAGAATAAAAAATAATAATGATGTTATATTTGGCAAGGGATCATGTATGGAAGTTCTAAACAAATTGCACTTGCCATAGTAGCCGATCTCTGTCCATTTGGGAGGTGACATCAAGATTTATTTTCTTTAAAACCCAAGACTTCTTTCCACCTTCACTAGAGCACCTGTTGACAAAATCCATCAAAACTATTAAAGAAGAGCACAAGGTATAAATCTCCTGTTAAACAAATTAAAAGATTTTTGAAGTAATATTGATTACCTGTCACTGTTGTTCCCTCTTTTCCTTAGCTCATAAATTTTAATTTGAGGAAACTAGTTTAATCTCAACAGATACCACAGAGAATATTTAGTTTATGAGGCAACTTGAGGAAAACTGTCTTTCCATACATTCATCCATGTGACCTAAAGCCCGGGATCGTAATTTCTGGGGACGCAGAGACATCGTCTTTTATACCAATTGTATTAGTGGTCTATTGCTGCTATAACAAAATGCTACACACCTGGTGGCTTAAAACAGCACACATTTATTATCTTGCAATTCTGAGATCAGGAGTCCAAAATGAGTCTTTACAAGCTAAAATCAGGGTGTTGGCAGGGCTGTATTGTTTTCTGGAGGCTCTGGAGGAGAGTGTTTCTTTGCCCTTTCCAGCTTCTAGAGGCTGCCCATGACTTGATTTGTGGCTTCCTTTCATTTTCAAAGTCAGAGATGGCTGGTTGAATGTTTTTCACATCGTATTACTCTGACACTAATGTTTCTGCCTCGTTTTTCCACATTTAAGAAACCTTCTGATTACCTTGGGTCCATGCAGGTAATCCGGGATAACCACTTTATTTTAAAGCCCACTGATTAGTCACCTGAATTCCATCTGCTTCTTTAATTTCTTTTGCACTGGAATTTAACTTATTCACAGGTCCTAGGAATTGGACTATCACATCTTTGGTGAGTTCATTTGCTACCTAGCTATTTACACGTTTGAGAAATTGAGCATCTGAAGGACATGATTTTTTTTTTTATATGAAACATGTGGTTACTAATATATTTCCATGAACTTTCTCAGCAATTAAAACCATCTGCCTCTTTTCCTAAGGCCATATTCTCATTATATGTAACATTTTCTTTCTTTGGAGAAAAAAAAAATTCAAAAAAATTCATTTTCCTTAAATGAGTTACTTGCCTGGAATATACTCTAGCATACAAATTAATTAAAAACTTTTTAGAAAAAGTTATGAAATTTCCATATTTTAAAAATGATGTTTATCTCAGCAATAGTTTCAAGGAAGTAATTCTTTAATAATGACTGATTTGTAAAGAATCTTTCAAATCTATAGTTCTCTTCTTTAAAAATTTGTCTTATTGAAATATTTTCTTATATGCATTAAGAGGGGACTTTAATTAGTTAATTTCATGCAACATTCTTTATTTTTAATATTGGAAACAGCACATTTAATATATAAGCAGTTGTGTGTTTATTGTTTTATATATCAAAAGGTGTTGCACATACTTTACCCATCCCATCATCCCAGAAAACCATTTTGCTTTCTGTCATTATAGATGAATTTGTATTTTATACAATTTCATAGAAGTAGAATCATATATTACATACTTTTTTTTAAAAGATCTTATTTTTTTATTTGACAGAGAGAGATCACAAGTAGGCAGAGAGACAGGCAGAGCGAGAGAGAAGGAAGCAGGCTCCCTGCTGAGCAGAGAGCCTGATGTGGGGCTCGATCCCAGGACTTTGGGATCATGACCTGAGCCAAAGGCAGATGCTTTAACCCACTGAGCCACCCAGGCGCCCCAATACTTTTTTTTTTTTAAGTTTGGTTTCTTTCTCTCAGCATAATTATTTTCATATGTATCAAGATGGGTGACTGATTCCATAGTTCATTGCTTTTTATAACTGAGTAGTATTCCATCATACACCAGATTCTACAATTAGTTATCCGTTGGCCTGTTGCTGGAGATGGGGATAGTTTCCAGTTTCCAGTTATTACAAATAACATTCCTGAACAAGTATAGATCTGTGCTTTCTTTGGACGCATGAATAGCTGGAAATGGAATGACTGCGGCATGTGGTAGATGTATATGAACTTTCTAAGGAACCGAAAACTGGTTTTCAAAGCAGTTGTATCATTTTGCATTTGTACCAGTAGTGTAAGAGGTTTCAGTTGTTGTTCATCCTCATCAACATTCTAATTTTAGACTTATTAAAAGGTGTGAAGTGTTACCTAATTGTTCTAATTTATATTTCTCCAGAGACTAATGGTCCCATTTTTTTCATGTACTTCTTACCTCCCCACACACACATACACACACACACATTCTTTGATAAAGTATCCATTCAAATCTTTTGTTTGATTTTTTTTTTTTATGTGGAATGCTTCACAAATTTGTGTGTCATCCTTCTGCAGGAACCATGCTAATCTACTCTGTATTGTTCCAATTTTAGTATATGCCCCACCAAAGCAAATACTCTTTTTTTTCTTAATTGGGTTGTTCATTGTTTCATTATTCAGTTTTGAGAGTTCTCTGTGTATTCTGAATACAAGTTCTCTACTAGATGTGTGGTTTGCAAATATTTTCTCCCCATGCTTGGTTTCTTTTCTTTAATGATGCTGTTCAAAGAGCCAAATTGCTTAACTTTGATGATGTTCTATATATCACTATTTCTTCAATATATTATATATTGTGATTTTGGCATTATATCTACAAAAACTGTGCACAAAATAAAAAAGATTTTCTCTCATATATTCTTCTAGCAGTTTTATGGTTTTTAGTGTTTCATTTAGGTCTATGAACTATCTCAAGTTTATTTTTGTACATGGAGAGAAGTATGAATCAAGATTTCTTTTTTATTATGTTATGTTAATCACCGTACAGTACATGATTAGCTTGTAATGGAATGTTCTATGATTCATTGTTTGCATATAACACCCAGTGCTCCATGCGACACATGCCCTCCTTAGTACCTATCATCAGGCTCACTATCCCCCAACCCCCCCCCCCAAAACCCTCAGTTTGTTTCTCAGAGTTCATAGTCTCTCATGGGTCGACTCCCCCTTCAATTCCCCCCCCCACTTCGTTTTTCCTTTTCTTCTCCTAATGCCCTCTATGCTATTCCTTTTGTTCCACAAATAAATGAAACCATATAATAATTGACTTTCTTTGCTTGACTTATTTCACTCAGCATAATCTCTTCCAGTCCCGTCCATGTTGCTACAAAAGTTGGGTATTCATCCTTTCTGATGGAGGCATAATACTCCATAGTGTATATGGACCACATCTTCCTTATCCATTCATCTGTTGAAGGGCATCTTGGTTCTTTCCACAGTTTGGCAACCATGGCCATTGCTGCTATAAACATTGGGGTGCATATGGCCCTTCTTTTCTTTACATCTGTATCTTTGTGGTAAACACCAGTAGGTCATAGCGTAGCTCTATCTTTAATTTTTTGAGAAGCCTCCACACTATTTTCCAAAGTGGTGGTACCAACTTGCATTCCCACCAACACTGTAAGGGAGTTCCCCTTTCTGCCCAGCCTCTCCAATATTTGTTGTTTTTGCCTTGTCAGTTTTTCCCATTCTAACTGGTGTAAGGTTGTATCTCACTATAGTTTTGATTTGAATTTCCCTAATGGCTAATGATGATAAACATTTTTTCATTTGTCTGTCAGCCATTTATGTCTTCTTTTGAGAAGTGTCTGTTCACACCTTCTGCCTGTTTTTTGACTTGATTGTTTTTTGGGTGTTGAGTTTGAGAAGTTCTTTATAGATATTAGATATCAGCCCTTTGTCTGCAGTGTCATTTGCAAATACCTTCTCCCATTCTGTGGGTTGACCCTTTGTTTTGTTGACTATTTCCTTTGCTGTGCAGAAGCTTTTTTATCTTGATGAAGTCCCAAAAATTCATTTTCACTTTCGTTTCCCTTGCCTTTGGAGGCATCTCTCGAAAGAAGTTGCTGTGGCTGATGTTAAAGAGGTTACTGCCTATGTTCTACTCTAGGATTCTGATGGATTTCTGTCTCACATTGAGGTCTTTCATCCATTTTGAGTTTATCTTTGTCTATGGTGTAAGAGAATGGCCAAGTTTCATTCTTCTACACATAGCTATCCAATTTCCCCAGCATCATTTATTGAAGAGACTGTCTTTTTTCCATTGGATATTTTTTCCTGCTTTATCAAAGATTAGTTGATGATAGAGTTGAAGGTCCATATCTGGGCTGTTTTGTTTCACTGGTCTATGTGTCCACTTTTGTGCCAGTACCATGCTGTCTTGGTGATCACAGCTTTGTAATATAGCTTGAAATCAGGCAACGTGATGCCCCAGCTTTGTTTTTCTTCTTCAACATTTCCTTGCAATTCAGGGTCTTTTCTGGTTCCATACAAATTTTAGGATTGATTGTTCCAGCAATTTGAAACATGTCATTGGTATTTTGATCAGGATGGCATTGAAAGTATAGACTTCTCTGGGCAGCATAGACACTTTAACAATGTTTATTCTTCCGGTCTATGAGCATGGAATGTTTTTCCAACTTTTTGTGTTCAATTTCTTTCATGAGTGTTCTATAGTTCCTAGAGTATAGATCTTTTACCTCTTTGGGTAGGTTTATTCCAAGGTATCTTATAGTTTTTGGTGCTGTTGTAAATGGAATTGATTCTCTATTTCTCTTTCCACAGTTACATTCTTATCATATAAGAAAGCAAGTGATTACTGTACATTGATTTGTATCCTGCCACATTACTGAATTGCTGTATAAGTTTTAGTAATTTGGAGGTAGAGAATTTTGGGGTCTTCCACATAAGGTATCATGTCATCTGCAAAGAGAGAGGGTTTAACTTCTTCTTTGTCAATTTGAATACATTTTATTTCTTTTTGTTTTCTTATTGTTGTTGCTAAGACTTCTAGTACTATGTTAAACAATAGTGGCAAGAGTGGGCATCCTTGTCATGTTCCTGACCATAAGGGAAATGCTCTCATCTTTTCCCCATTGAGATGGATCTTATTAAATTGAGGAATGCCCCCTCTATCCCTGTACTCTGAAGAGTTTTAATCAGGAAAGGATGCTCTATTTTGTCAAATGCCTTTTCTGCATCAATTGAGAGGACCAAATGGTTCTTCCCTCTCCTCTTATTAATGTGTTCTATATCATTGATTTACAAATGTCAAACCACCCTTACATTCCAGGGATAAATCCCATTTGGTCATGGTGGATAATCTTTTTAATTCACTGTTGGATCCTATTAGCTAGGATCTTGTTGAGAATTTTGACATCCACATTCATCAGGGATATTGGTCTGAATTTCTTTTTGATGGGTTCTTTTCCTGGTTTGGGGATCAAGGTAATGCTGGCCTAATAGAATGAGTTGGGAAGCTTTCCTTCTAATTCTATTTTTTTAAACAGCCTCAGTAAAATAGGTATTATTTCTTCTTTGAATATTTGGTAGACTTCCCCAGGGAATCCATCAGGTCCTGGACTCTTGTTTTTTGGGAGGCTTTTGATCACTGCTTCAATCTTGTTACTGGTTATTGGTCTACTCAGGTTATCAATTTTTTCCTGTTTCACTCTTAGTAGTTTATGGGTGTCCAGAAATGCATCCATTTCTTCCAATTTGCTTAACTTATTAGCATATAGTTATTGATAATAATTTCTGATAATTGTTTCTATTTCCTTGGTGTTTCTTGTGATTTATCCACTTTCATTCATAATTTTACTAATTTGGGTTCTTTCTCTTTTCTTTTAGTTAAGTCTTGACATTCATTTTTTGATCTTTTTAATTCTTTCAAAGAACCAGCTTCTAGTTTTATTGATGCATTCTACTGTATTTCTGGTTTCTAATATATTGATCTCTGCTCTAATCTTAATTATGTCCCTTCTCATGCATGGGTTAAGCTTGATTTGCTGTTGATTCTCCAGTTTGGGATTTTTCTTTTTTTTTTTTTTCTTTTCTTTCTTTCTTTCTTTTTTTTTTTTTATTTTTTTGAGTGAGCCTTGGATGGCTATGTATTTCCCCCGTAGGACTGCCTTTGCCATACTTCATAGGCTTTGGACAAATGTGTTTTTGTTCTTTGGTTTCCATGAATTGTTTAAGTTCTTGTTTAAGTTCTTCTTTAAGTTCTTTAAGTTCTTCTTTAACTTCTTTAAGTTCTTTCTTCTTCTGGTTGACCCAAACATTCTTAAGCAGGATGGTCTTTAGTTTCCAAATGTTTGAATTTCTTTTTCTTGTGATTGAGTTCCAGTTTCAAAGCACTGTGGTCTGAGAATATTCAGGGAATAATCTCAATCTTTTGACATCCGTTGAGTACTGATTTGTGACCTAGTATGTGGTCTATTCTGGAGAAAGTTCCATGTGCACCCAAGAAGAATTATTATTCTGTTGTTTTAAGGTGGAATATTCTGTATATATCTATGAGGCCCATCTGATCAAGTGTGTTATTCAAAGTTCTTGTTTCTTTGTTGATTTTCTGCTTAGATGCTCTGTCTATTGCTGAAAGTGGAGTGTTGAAGTCTCTTACTATTAACATGTTATTATAAATATGTCTCCTTATTTTGGTTATTAGTTGGCTTATGCAGTTGGCTGCTCCCATGTTGGGGGCATAGATACTTACAATTGTTAGATCTTCTTGTTGTACAGACCCTTTAAGAATGATAGAGTGTCCTTCTTTAGCTCTAACTACAGTTTTTAACTTAAAATCTAATTTATCTGATATGAGAATTGCTACCCCAGCTTTCTTTTAAGGTCCATTGCCATGAAAGATAGTTCTCCATCCCTTCACTTTCAGTCTGGATGTATCTTTAGGTTCAAAATGAGTCTCTTATAGACAACATATAGATGGGCCATCTTTTTACCCAATCTGCAACCCTGTGCCATTTTATGGAATCATTTAGGCCATCCATGTTGAGAGTGATTATTGAAAGATGTGATTTTATTGTCATCATGTTGCCTGTGAAGTCCTTGTTTCTATAGATTGTCTCTGTAAATTTTTGTTCTATATCACTCTTGGGGTCTTTCCTCTTTTATAGAACCCCTTAATATTTCTTCCAATGCTGGCTTAGTGGTCACATATTCTTTCAATTTCTGCCAGTCCTGGAATCTCTTTGTCTCTCCATCCATTCTAAATGACAGCCTTGCCAGATAAAGTATCCTAAAGTTCTTCTCATTTCATACACTGAATATGTCTTGCCAGCTCTTTCTGGCTTGCCAGGTCTCTGTGGACATGTCTGCCATTATTCTGCTGTTCCTCCCTCTGTACCTAAGGAATCTCTTCTCCCTAACTGCCTTAAGATGGTTTTCTTGGTTCTAAGATTTGCGAATTTTACTATTACATGTTCTCCTTGATCTTGGGAGAGGTCCTCTCTGCCTCTAGGACAAGAATGCTTGCTTCTTTCCCCTGATTAGGGAAGTTCTCAGCTACGATTTGCTCAAATATATCTTCTAGTCCTCTCTCTCTCTCCACTCCCTCAGAGATTCCAATAATTCTGACATTGGAACGTTTCATGGCATTGTTTCTTTCTTTTCTTTTCAAGATTTTATTTATTTATTTGTCAGAGAGAGAGAGCATAAGCAGACAGAGTGACAGGCAGAGGCAGAGAGAGAAGAAGACTCCTTGCTGAGCAAAGGGCCCGATGTAGAACTCGATTCCAGGACCCTGGGATCACAACCTGAGCCAAGGACAGCAGCCTAACCGACTGAGCCACCCAGGTGTCTTGTCATTTATTTTTCTAATTCTGTTTTCTTGGATTTTAAGCTGTTTGTTCCAGACCTCCTCCTATTTTTTCTTTTCTATCAGTTTGTCTTCTAGATCACTAATTCATTATTTTGCCTTGTTTACTCTGGCTGTGAGAGTATCTAGATTAGATTGGATCTCATGGATAGCATTTTTAAGTTCTCCTAGTTCAGTTCTCATTTCTGCCCTTAGAGAATCTATGTTGTCATCAATGGTTTTCTCCACCTTAGCTGTTGTCCTCATAACTTTCCTTGAAGTTTATTTCTAACGTCTTGCTTGTATCCATATCCATTAGTTTTGTGGCAGAGGTCACAGTCTCTAAATCTTTTCTATGGCGGGGGTTCCTCATTTTAGTCATTCTGTTGAGGGGTAGGTGAGGGAATGTACAGATTCCAAATTATTGACCACAACCCAGGCAAGATGCACCTGTTTTATAGGGATCTTAGACTTGTCGACCTCTTGTTCTTCCAGCCTATCTTCTGGGGGAGGGTCTGCTGCACTGTACTGAGGCAACCCTATTTGGGCAGAGTTGTGCAGACCCTTTAGTGGGGGGGATGGGCTCAGTGAAAACTGGTTTGGGGAGGGGGGTTCTCAGGCAGCTTTCTGCTTCTCTTCTGAGAATCAGAGCAGAAGTTACCATATCCAAACCTCTGTCTCAGAACAGAGATTGTAGTCTGCTCTCCAGAGAGCCTGCCAGGCCTCACTGACTCCATTTTTGTCTGTGCTGCTAAAGACTGCAACATCCTAGGTTCTGTGGCCACAGCAGCACCCCAGCCCTCACTTCTAGGTCCAGGCATGTCTCTACTCTTTGTGCTCCTAAAACCGCCATCTGCCCCTTGTTGGTATGCCTGCCCCTGCAGCTCCAGGTTTCAGTCTAGGGGCTGCCCTAAAGTCCTTTCCCCACCACTACCAGTCTGCAAGTCTGTGCCTGGTCCCCAGTGTGGGAGACTTTTGCTCTCTGGCAGTGCAGGATCTCTGAGACTCCATCCCCCTCCTGCTTATCTTCCAATATCTGCCCACAGAATCATGGCTTCCCACTTCATACCTCAAAACCAACTGCCAGAGATTTTCTGTTTGTAGTGATTCAGACATATATTCTTACATCTCAGGCTGATTTTGTGGGTGTTCAGAGTGGTCTGGTAGATATCCAGTTCAGTTCAGGGGAACAGTTGAAATAGGGTCCCCTCCTCCTCCACTATTTTGCCCAAATTATGTACTTTGAATATGAACAGTGCTTTGTGTATCAATACACCTCAATACAGTTGCTTTCAAAAAGTAAAGTACATCTTTACTACTGATCAGGCAGAGCTTATGTGTGTGATATGTAGATACATATAGAGCTTCTCAAAGGAGGTAGAAATTTATCTAAAAGAATTCAGAAACCAAAGAAAGATAAAACATGATTTCTAATTTATCACCCCTTTATCTGTGTCCCTTTCCTTCAAGACTCAGGTTGGTTTCCTTTCCTGCTCTCTATTTCTATGGCACACACTTCCTTTATCAAGATTTTTTTTTAAAATAAATGGATACTCAATTATTCTAGCACAGTGTAAGAATTCTATTTTTTTCTCCATGGAAATGACTTTGCATCTTTTTTTGATATCAGTTGACTATATATGTATATGTCTACTTCTGTAATTTCTATTATGATCTGTCAATTTGTTTATCTTTACACTATGATAACACCATATCAACTACTGTAATTTACAAGTCCTAAAGTCAGATAATATTAGTCATCCAAATTTATTCTTCCTTTTCAAGTTGTTTTTATCTATTCTGGGGGATTTATATTTCTTCTTTTTTTAAAAAGATTTATTTATTTATTTCAGAGAGAAAGAAAGAGAACACACATGCATGTACAAGTGGGAAGAGGAGCAGAGAAAGAGAGAGGATGTCAAGCAGACTCCACGCTAGGCATGGAACCTGACTTGGGGCTCAATGTCATGGCCCTGACATCATGACCCTGAGATCATGATCTGAGTGAAAACCAGAAATTTGTCACTTAACTGATTGAGCCACCCAGGTGCCCCTTGGGTGATTTGTATTTCTATATGAACCTTAGAATGAGCTTGACAATTTCTACCAAAAAAAAAAAAAAAAATCCTCCTAGGATTTTGACTGAGACTGAATAAAATTTATAGTCCAATTTCACATCTTAACATTTTGTTGTGTTCCATTTCATAAATGAAGTATATCTGTCCATTTATTTAAATTTCCTTTGAAATATTTCATCAGAATTTTAAAATTTTCAGCATATAGGCCTTGTATATATTTTTCAGATTTGTTAAGTATCTTATCTTTTAATGCTATTATAAATGGTATTTCTTTAAATTTAAATTCCTAATTTTATGTTTCTAGTATATACAATAAAATTAATTTTGGTATGTTCATCTGCTGTTCTTCAATGTGTTAACTTCACTTAATAGTCCATTTTTTAATTTTCCAATCTGGATGGCTTTCACTTATTTTTCTTGTCTTATTGACCTGTCTCAAACCTCTCATACCATGATGAATAGAAGTGGTGAGAGTGAATATTCTGGCCTTCTTGCAGATCTTAGGGGTAAATTTATATATACATATAATCGTGTAAGAATAAATTACTTAGCCCTTTGTCCCTGAATATGAAAAATAAAGACGTTCTCTTATGTAATCACAGTACAATTACCAACTTTATAGTTTACATTGATTTAATACTTATATCTATTTTAACATCACTGCTCCAATTGTTCCAATACTCCAGTTGTTCTAATAATGTCTTTTCCACCATTTCCCCCCTCTATTAGAGTATCCACTCTAAGGCCGGGTATGGTGCTATCTGCCACCTCTCCTTAGTTTCCTTTGATCTTGAACATCTACAATAATCTTTATCTTTTAGGACATCGATGTTTTGAAGAGTAAAGACCCACTTTTTAAGTCACATGTTCCTCCCTTATGTTTATCTAGTGTTTTCTCATGAGTAGGTAGTTGTTACATAGTCTCAGCTGGAATCCTGAAGAGCTGTGCTGTATCTTTCTAAGTTATCACATCTGGAAACATATCGTATCCATCTGTCCTTCAATGGTGATGTCAATTTTTTTAAAAGATTTTATTTATTTATTTGACAGAGAAAGAACACAAGTACGCAGAGAGAGAGAGAGAGAGAGAGAGAGAGAGAGAGAAGCAGGCTCCCCGCCGAGCAAAGAGCCCAACACGGGGCTCGATCCCAGAACCCTGAGATCATCATGACCTGAGCCGAAGGCAGCAGCTTAACCCACTGAGCCACCCAGGTGCCCCTGGTGATGTCAATTTTGATCACCTTATTAGAATAGTGCTGAAATCCCCACTGTATAATTGTGAGTTTTTCCTCCCTTGAAATTAATAATTAGTCTGTGGGGAGACACTGTAAGAACAATGAAAATGTCCTACTACTAATAAAAAATTCTTTCTGAATTTGTCATACGTTAGTTTTTTTGCCTAACTCTAAGTAGAACATACTGTTTATCAAATGATTATTTCCTAACTTTAACATTTCCTCCACATTGATCAGTTAGTCATCTGTATTTACTGTAAGGAAGAGAGCTCCTTTCTTTAATTATTCACTTCTCCATTTATTATCAATAACAACTCACAAATTCCCATTCATTCAGTGGATTATAGTTCATTAAGGTGTATAATTAATTTGCCGCTAAAATTGTCCCAGATTTGGCCAGTAAGTGCCCCTTCAAACTAGCAGTTGTATCCTTATGACAAGCTCCTGTCACTCTTTTTTTAGTAGTTCCTTATTTTCTGGCATAACAGGAAGCATTAGGGCCGTTATGACCAGTTGTTATGTCCAGGCTGTTAACATACCCAGCCTTGTTATCAGATTCTTTAAGGTGCCTTTGTTCGTCTTAGGAAGAGTGGTAACAGAGAAGTTGTAAGCATTAGGTGGGTTCATTGCTACTGGGTTTCATTTCTTCTTGATCTTTCCTTGGACAGAGCTAAGAAAATATGCATATACATACGCACATATGCATATACTTATCTGAGCTATAGATGTCCACATACATATGTACATGTATACATAAACACGCATTCACATGCACACTAATAAACATATTTAAGAAAACATAAGTTCACACTAGTACATCGAATTCCAAGCTATCCCTATTGGGCTTATATTGGCCTTTCCACACTTAGTATCTATTGTTTTTCCGTAGTGAAACCTCTGGCTCCCAACATTAAAACATTTACCCATTTATTCAACTATTTAATGCATCTAAAATAGTTTCAGAATGTTTTACCTACACTAGTACCATCAACAAACCTATTACAAACACCTCAGGATTTGTCTGTGACTCTTCACGTTCTGTTTTGCTCAAGATTAAGCATATGTAAATGCTATGTTCATAAGTTACTTTGATTTGTTTGTTATTTCACTTACTTTCTCTATAGTGCCTTTATGGTAGCCAATGGAATTACAATTACGACATTCGTTCACATGTTCTTTCAGTCTTTGAGTTACTATTTATCTTAATTTATATCTAAAAATAGGTAGAATGTTACATGCTTTCAAATGTCAAAGTTACGTAAGAGGGTACGCTCAAGAAATTGCTACTCTCTTCTTCTTATGTCTTCTATTTAATTCTCCCCTTAAGTTTTCTTACCGTGTTTACCTTTTCAAACTACTGTGACACTGTGATTTACAAATCAAGCCATGACAGCATGTGAACTTGGAGAAAATTCAACATTTATATATTAATTAATAATTTGACTTCTGCCTTTTCCAGTGTTCTCAACTCAATTACAATAGTTTTATTTGGTGACAAAAAGCTGTAAATATAAATACAGGCACTACTATTTGGCACTACTTGATTATAAAATTGGTGTTCCTGGTACCCAAAGTATACACATGTGTGCATGTGGGTGTGTCCTTCCCATAAAAATGAGATTACAATAAATATAAAATCTCACAGGGAATGCATTGACCTCTGAAAATTCATCTATTCCAAGTACAAGCAGGATGTGTTCTTTTCCAATTCTCTTGCTCAGGAATCATACCATAATTCAGAAGAAAAAAGAAAAGAAAGAAAGTAAATGATGCCACCTATAATGTTTATGTATAAGCCATTATTTTTTTTGCCCTGCAATAACATATGAGTCACATAAATAAATTATATTATGAAAAAAATAAGTAAATGTATATGTTATATTAAATGCATTACGTCCATATTCTTCCCAGTGGTATGACTTTGACTAAATATAAAGAAAAACCTGAACTTAACCGACAACTTTTTTTTCACATTCTTCATTTGAGTTTTGGTGGGAAGTGTACTCATTATACATGATTATTTATTAACTAAAAAATGAATAGCGGTTCAATGATCATTGAGGATCATTGATTACAATGATCAAGTTCTAGGTGTATGATAAAATTGAATATATTCCAACTACCTGTTTCCTTACATTTCTTCAGTTCTACTCCTAAACCACCCAGCACTCTGACTCCTACTTCACAGACTTGCTCAAATACTTTTTCCATCTCAAAATCTCACTCTAACCAGTTCCTTTTCCAAGCTATGTCATACATTAATTTCACATTCTTTCCTCTCACTTCTCAGATTTCACTTTAACATATCAAGACTTATTGATCACATAAGTCTAGAAATTACATTGCAGTAAATTGGTAATTATATGGTGAATTAATATCTAACATATTATCAGATCATCTTTTTTTAAAAAAAAATTTGTTTATTTGACACAGAGAGAGAGAGACAGTGAGAGAGGGGACACAAGCTAGAGGAGAGGGAGAGAGAGAATCAGGCTTCCTGCTGAGCAGGGAGCCCGATGTGGGGCTCGATCCCAGGATTCTGAGATCATGACCTGAGCAGAGGGCAGAGGCTTAACGACTGAGCCACCCAGGCGCCCCATCAGATCATCTTAATAATTGCAAAAATAATAGAAAAACACTTAAAGGATTACAGTCTAACAGCAGCAATATAATATTAGACATTTGGCTTTAAACAATAAAATTTGATAAAATTTTATTTTCTTATAGTAACATTTCATAATATAAGTCTTGTCTCCCACATTTTGCTCTTTTATTCAGATAGGAGACAACTGCTATAGTCATAGATATCTTATGTAAGCAGCACTTAAAAAAAGCATTACACTAAAATGTGAGTTAGAAATATTTTGGCTATGACAAAAAAATTCAAGGCACAATAAAACAAATAAGATATTCCTATGTAAATTCTTTTAAATTTTGTAGTTAATGTTGTTTTGTTTTGTTAGTGTGAATATAATTTTGCCACTTTGGTATGAAAGTGACACTTCTATTTAATAATACAGGGAAGTTCCTCATCAGCATCCTTGTAAGCATCAAGATCAAGTCGAGTTCTCTGATGACACCAGATGCTCTGCTCTGCAACATTAGCTCATGGTCTGAGGAGAATTGTAACACGTGGCAGACTCAGCAAAGAGATAATTCCAAATCCTTACAGAGTTCTGAAAAATGGCAGTAATATTTTGGCAAGGAAAAATCAATCCGTGTGGCCTTGGCTGCAGTCCCAAGTCAGACTGCCTCCATCCTTTTTCTTCACCTACATTTCTAGCTTTGTTTCGGAATTGGTTATTGTTGCAGATCTGGGAGGAGGGACAAACAAAGAACCTCTAAGTCGGGCTATGAATCTGTAAGGGTTCACCCAGCCTTACCTTCAGCACAGCTGCCAAGTCTAGGTAGGTTGATAATTTGAAAATACTTGCCTCTAAATCCTTAAAAGGCAAGAGCAGATAAAAATTGATCAAAGTTGGGGGAAATAAGAGGGAAGCTGATCATTTGGTGGTTTGGGGTTGTTTTGGAAATCCAGAAATAGTAGAAGTATTGTGGATCCCAGAAAGCTCCGGATAGGTAGTTTTACAACAACTGAGAACATGTATTTAACACAATGACTAATAATCTGTGAAACTTGATTGCCCAAGAGTTGGTGCTTACTGAAGATGTAGCCGTTTGAATCGCAATTTTGAAGAAAATATAAATAATAAATACAGCTAGTTTAGAATTACTTTATTAAAAACCTATCCTATCGAGATGATTTCTGATGTTCTTTCATTCGTTTCTCTCCATGCAGTCACTCTCGGTCTCCTCGGGAACACGAGGCATCTCAAATGCTCTCACTAAAGCATAGTAAGTTTATGGAGCACACATCTGTGTATATTCACAAAGATCACGTCTTATCGTCAAGTACCTTGAAGATAATTATTGAGATGTTTTCCACTGAATTTTAGATGTGTTTTTATTATCTAATTAAAGAAAATTTAAGATAAGAAAATTTATCACCATGGGTAATCTAAGCTTGTCTTCTTTTAAATACAGAATAAAGTCTAACTGCCCCTCCCCCTCACCCATTCATTCAATCTTACTCTCTCTTCAACCCTTTTGTTTTCAGCAAATATCAAACGCCTACTATAAGCCAGACACCATGCTAACCAAGCTCCAGGGACGTGAGTGTGAGCACAGTAAGCAAGAGGACTGCCTTCCTGGCACTCTCAGACCCCAGCAGAGGACACGGCGAAGACCGTTTGGAGAAAATGTGAGCACCAAGTAGATACTTATCAGGAAAAGCTAACCTTTCTGTGTTTCAGGGAAAGCTTCCCAGAGTAGGACCCTCAGACAAAGAAGAACGGAGGGGTTAGTCTGATCACGTGGGTTGTGAGACGAGTGTGTGAAGCAGACGGTAGGCTGTGAAGGTCCGAGGTAAAGAAGGTGAGTGTGAGGAACTCAGTTGCAGGTGGTCAGGAAAGGCCAGTGCAGCATGCGAAGACACAGTGAGGTGAGACAAGGAAAGCTAAGATGATTCTTCTGAAAAGGTGGATTTTTCTTCTAAGAGTGGTGAAATGCCATCGGCAAACTCTACACCAGGGAATGGTGAGATTCAACTTGGATTTTAGAATAAGTTCTCAAGAGATGGTGCAAGAATAAATGTAAAAAGAAGAAAGGAGGGAAATAGGACTGGAAACTAGGAGGGTGTGACCTAAATCCAGGCAGGAGACAGACTGCAAGACTGTCCCTAGGGCAGAGATGCATGGCCCTCAGAAAAGAGGTCAGAGGTGACATAAATGGGTAGGGCTTATTTATTCATTCACTGATTTTACAAGTATTTCTTGAGGACCTATCATGTCCACAACTTGGCATTTGAGTATCAGGTGTTGGTACCGCGAGAAACAACAAAACAGACAGAAGTCCTTGTCTTCGCAGAACTTCAAATCTAGCTGTAAGGATGATAACAGAAAAATAAATAAAATATATACCAGAGGATATATTTTCTCACCACTTGATCAGAGGATGGTAAGGGGTGACAAAAAGAACAATGCAGAAAAAGAAGGAGGAGAGCTGGTAAGTGGTGAGATTCTAAATGATGTCACCGAGGCAGTGCTCACTGGGGCAACTGGAGCGAAGGTCTGCGGAAGACAAGGAGAAAGCCACCCCGAGGCTGGAAGGAGTGATCCAGGTGGAGGGACCAGCACGTGCAAAAACCGTAAGACAGGAGTATGTCCTGTGTACGTTCCTAAATGCCGGCAGTTAAAACCATAGAATGAATACAGAAGAAGGAGGAGGAGGAGGAGAACAGAGATCTCCGGATGAAGGATATCGCGGTCCGTCTAAAAAAGACAATTAGATAGTACTCTTTAGATAGAACTCATTTCTCAAATGCATTGCGGAATTACCTAACTCCTTTAATAAAATATAACATGTAACATCCTCTTATACTGGTAAACATACAGATAGTAACATGGAATAGCCCTTGCTCAGGGGCCAGAGGTCTTTGTGGGATTTGTTTGCTCCAACTTTGAATGCTTTCATGATATTTGGATTACAATCTGGAAAATGAGAAAGAAAAATGGACCTGCCTTTTAGATTTCTTCCATCTACCTATCTTTTCCACTGTATCTCATAAACAGGCTATTGGGGTATACAACCTGAATGCAACTCTGTTTATTATCAAGGAGAGGGAAGTATTATGTAAGCTCTTTGATTCTTAGACTCTATCATGGTCCATTGTCACATTTATAAAACTACAGCTGGTTGAAGAAGTTAGAAATGGTACAATGTTCAATCTTCTCCAGACAGTGTAGGGGAGGGGGAAGGGTAGCAAGATCATTATAGAACAGGCCAACGTTGGAATTTAGACCAACTGGATGAATACCTTTGTTTGAGACTGGTGGAAAGTATGAGGTGTCATTTGCTACATCAGTTCTGGGAAACCCGTCTTGAGAACCAGAGAGGGAATCATGTGCCCTTCAAATGTTTTGGTACCATCTTTATCATAGCATTTTTCACTCTGAGTTGAAATTGTTTCCTGTCATCCCTCTAGACCAGACTGCGGACTTCCTAAAGACTGGGATCAGGTCTGTTTCATCACCAAGCCCTGCACCCAGCATAATGCTCAGCACATAACAGCACTCAGTAAATATATGTTTAATTCACAAGTGAGGGTGTGGGCCAGTTCAACAGCCATATCTCTGTGGTAGAATCAACTAAAACCTACCAGCTTTTTCCTTCTCCACATCAACTCCTACTCCACAGCCATATTTATCCTCACTATATTCTCATTCAACCAGTTTTCAATGGATGCCTTTACATTACTCTCTTACCCAACTCGATCATGTTGATTTCAGCCCCCATCACTCCTCTCCGAGATTTCTATTTTAATCCTAATGCTATCCTGCAATACGGAGCTTTGTGTCACCTACACATTTGATGAGAATTTCTGCTATGCCTATTAGTCATTATTTTATAGGCATATTAATTAAACTTTCATACCTTCAATTTCGATATCATCCCATGAAGATGTCTTCACTTCCATGACAAAGTACAGTGTGAGAGACTTTGCCAAAATTCACCGACGTGAATTCTGTAGTGTCAGTAAGAGAACCAGTGTCTCTAAATTAGTCCCAAACAGGTAGAACTATTTAATCCCAAGGCATTAGGAGATTTATGTCCTGTCATTTTTAAGCATTTTCACGCTTGTCTACAAAAATAACAGTTACATTACTGTCAGGGCTTTCTCAAGCCAGAGTAACCATTTGATTAGAAATGCTTGAAGAATGCATGCATGCAAAACCGTAAGCCTTCTATAAGACAATATGAATCAGACTCAATTGCTAGGATGGAAAAATAAACCCATGTGACAGCCAGATGAAGACTGTGCCTGCCATAGCTCAGCAAAGCAGTCACGAAGAGACAAACAAGCCCACCTCTGAGTCACGCCCAATAGCAGTGCCAATATTTATTAAATCGTTGATTCCATTTTTAAAAACCCTACATCTTTTGATGTGAATTTCTTTGATCTCTTAGTATAGGAATCAGTATAGATAGAATGAGAAAGTAAGCTTCTTTCTTCTCTTTTCTAGGCTTATTTCACTGAACTGCACACAATGGAAAATGCAGATGTCCCCTACCATTAGCCGGAGAGTCCAAGCTTTACCGTCTCATTCTGAAGCATCCCACTTGAAATTAAAACATCAGTCAGGCTACTCAAAACAGAAGTGAACTGAAGAATAATAAATGTAAATAAGAACAGTAGGGATTATTCTAGAGTTATGTTCAATTCTCTCTATTAAAGTACAAAAATTTCTAGCATGACCTTGAAGTGAAAAACATCCATATATCAGCTCCAGAGAGAGTTGAAATAACAGCTGAGAAAACATTTCATGAGCTGTTTAAAACACACACACACACACACACACACACACACACACGTTGGTTCTCTCTTTCTTTTTAAAGCTTATTTGTTTTTTATAGTAATCTCTACACCCAGTGAGAGGCTTGAACTCATGACCTCAAGATCAGGACTCACGTGCTCTTCCAACCAAGCCAGCAGGTGCCCCAAAACCTGTTTGGTTCTCTTTACATATAGTTTACAATAATGTGCTGTAGGAAAAAGGGTCATGTTCTGTTAAATCCAGAGAACAGATCTGTTTCTGTGGGAGCTATTTGGAAAACTTGTCAATAAATATGAAATACATTATAAGATAAAGGAGCAAATTTGAATAAATAATTGAAATTCTTTTAAGTTGGGGGGAAAAAGCACACCATATGATGCTTTTTTTTTTTTAAGGAAACCATTGAATGTTTAAGCCAGAATAAACTTCAGTCAAATTGTGTTTATCATTTCATAAATGAATTTAGGCTGAGTGGCTGAATGATTTTTTCAATATTAGATTATCACCTCTTTAAGGCTGGGTTGTACATTACTTTTCTGTTTTTACCCTACCAACGGAGCAGTTCCTTGCACACAATAGGTATTTGAGTATCAAAATTAATTAAGAAATGGAAACCGCCAGAACCATTAGAGGCCACTGTCCACCTAGAGAGGTTTGCATGAGCTGTAGAAAGGTTAACAATGTAGAAAACATGTAGAAAGTTAACAATGTCCTTGAAAATCCATATCTATAGGCTGAGAGGAAATGGCACATCTGCCCAAAGACTAAAGTATAAAAATTAGATAAAATAAGCATTGGAATTCGGTTAGCTGCTTGGTAACTGTCGACCCACAGCTGTCTCCCAGTTACTTCTTCTCACTAAAAAATCCCACGAACATCAAAATGAGCATTTTTCTGAAGGAAGAATTTTCTTTGAAGAAACTGAAAATTAACCAAACTCTGTTTTGAAAAGAATGACAAAGAGAGAAAATGATAAAGAGAAGGTCAAGTTGAGAAATGTTGGAAAAGTCTAGCAAATAAACTGTTGTAAAGAAAAACCTATGATCCTTTGGAAATATTTGTCTCAGTGTGTCATTTCGGGACAGCTCCTGCCACATATGTAAGTTTTGTTGGAAACTGTGTTCTTTTCTGTGCTGTCGGGATGGGATCATCTTGTACAGTTTACAACGTGGATAGGGCCTGAGGGGAGGGAAAGCCTGATTTTTCACTTTCTGGTTTTGCTTGGCTAATCCTAGCTTAATACTGACTACAGTAAAACTTGGACAGTCCTAACAGATTCTGAGAAAAACAAAAGTTGGATTAAAAATATATAATTTAGTAGAGGACTGAGGTTCCACTCACAGACAGACTACTCATCGGACAGACCTCCGCATTCCGAAGTGTATTCCCACCATCTGAATTCGAGGCACTAGATTTAAAGGACTCTTACATGGACTTTTAAAATTCCCCTGAGTACTGTTATTTTTTTAATCCTTTTTATTCTTTTCTTCTTACTAACACAACAGAAAGGATACATCTTTGACCCATATCCTCCCATTATTTAAAAATAAAAACACACTTTTGGATCTATTCTATGGAATTACCTTTGGAATCATTTTGTGAGATATGCAAGAAAACTGGAAATATTACCTTACATTCACATTTTGTTTTTTTATTCAATTTCACTTAACTTGTTTACTCCCATTTATTCATCAGAAATTGAAGCAAATTGGGGAGCCTGGGTGGCTCAGTTGGTTGGGCAACTGGTTCAGCTCGGGTCATGATCCTGGAGTGCTGGGATCGAGTCCCACATTAGGCTCTCTGCTCAGCGGGGAGTCTGCTTCCCCTTCTGACCCTTCCTTTCTCGTGCTCTCGCTCTCTTTCTCATTGTCTCTCAAATCAATAAAATCTTTAAAAAGAAAGAAAAAGAAATTAAAGCAAATTGTTTTCAGTCGTCTAAAGTATTTAAGACTACCCTTAATGGTTCTGCCAATGGAAACACTCAATAGATTTCGAACAAGTATGCAGTTGAGGAAAAAACCCTGAAATAGAGCTACACCAAATATTTTATTGAACATGAAAATGATCAATTGAATATAAAGTTTCTCATCTGTTTAAAAGAATTTCATGCTATGAAACTCAACATAATATATGGAGATTAAAAGAATACATTCTAGAACCCGACTTCCCGGGTCTGACTCCTGGCTCTGCCATTCACAAACCATGTGATCTTTGCAGGTCATAGTCCTCACTTGTGAAACAGTTATAAAAGTATATGCACATTGGGTAGTGGTTAGGATTAAGTGAAACATGTATATAGTTTTTTATATATTATACATTTTTAAAGATATTATTTATTTATATGAGAGAGATAACAAGTGGGGGGGAGGGTCAGAGGAGGAGGAAGGAGTAGGCTTCCCACTGAGCAGGGAGCTGGAGGTGGGGCTCGGTCCCAGGACCCTGAGATCATCACCGGAGCTGAAAGCAGGTGCTTAACCCACTGAGCCACCCAGGAGCCCCTATATATTATATTTTAAATATATTATATTAAACACATATATAAGAATTGTTATTTATTGTTGTTGCTGTTATTAAGAAAGGCTTTGTTTATTGTTTTAATTATGGACGATCACCCACAATTATTTTTCCATAGCAATATCCATCTTCTTACTAATAAAATGAAAACCTGTAAACTCACTTCATGATTCACTCATTAAATGGATGTTTACTAAGCCCGGTACCTGCCAGGAGCTGCAGAAATATAAAGTATTTCATATTTTTCAGATTTTACTATATGACTGAAGCTCTCTGCCTAACACTTTTTAGGGCTGAGTGCTTAAATGCATAATCACAATTTCTGAGAACATTTTACTTGAGGAAGACTCTCTTCCTCTTCTTCACTCAACCCCATTCCTTACCTTTATGTGTGCAAACTAGCATTAACAGACCAATCTTTTTCTTGCAAGATTTTCAAAAAACGTTATCTGTTGGATAGTGATCCAAAATAAACAGTTCAAATAAGATAGGCTTTGGGAAAATGTTAATAAACTTGCTGCAGGCAAATTATTTGAGTTTCCTTTCATTTCTTTCATTTGGCGGGATTGTATTTGGGATTAAAAAAAAAGAAATGAAGAAAAAGGTCACCTGATGGATACTTGTATTCTAACGTGATGATTTTCTTATAAAACCCACTTTTCAAGACTGAGAACAAGGAGGTCTTCAATTTAAATTTAAGTGACGTGAATTAGACTGGAAAAACATGAAATCACCCAAGAGCTTAGTATCTGGATTCGTAGTGGCCTGGATTCTCAGCGTCTCACCAGCCGACAGGCCTCTAGCGGGCTCTCGCTCTTTGAGGTTGGGGGCTAGTTAGCAGAGAAAAGGTGATCACCAGAATGGGCACCACCCTTTGTGCGTAAAGCTTAGTATTGCAGGAAGTTAAAATGACGACCAAGAGTGATCAAGTAAATGCCTGTAATAAATAAATAAACAAGTGCTCACTTCAGCAGCGCATATACTAAAAAACAAACAAACAAATAAATACCGGACAAGAAATTGAGCAGTTTGGGAATGTGGCCATTCAAGATGGCCCATACTTGGGCATTCTTTCTCAGTACCTTAAAACCCTGTGTCTTACGATTTCTTTACTGCAAACTTTTGATGCCCATTTCCCCCCAGTTATCAGCTGTTGAAGAGAGAAAATGCAAAGTGTTGTCGTTATCTTTTTTTAGCCAAGGAGAAGAAAACTTAAGGGCACCAATGTAGTGCTAAGAAGAGCAAGCAGGAAAGCTAACACCATGATGGGTACACAGAGGCGCTGGAGGTGCCTGTCAGGGCTGCTATTGTTTCTTCCAGTTCAGTTGTGAACAGCTAGGAAGGATTTTGCTAACTAGTATTGGCTGCATCATTAACAATTTGGTGAGGTTCCAAAATCCACAGCCCCTAGAAATTTTCCTGGATCCCCTACTTGGAGAAACACTGCAAGCATCTTACAGCACACTAAATCAGAAAGGTTGGCCTGGAAAACCATTTATGTAATTTCTCTGCTTTTGTTTGGGGAATCTTCCAAAAGAAGTGTCTAGAGAATCAGATATAATTTTGAGCAGGGTATGCTAACGTGGCTTCCACAATGATTTTACTTTTCTTGTAATTTTGCACTCGACATCATTTTTTCCAGTGGTGTGTCATGCTGTCCCAATTGACTGTCTGGCCATATTTTGCTCTGTTGTTTGCTATAGCAAAAGAACAGATACAAAATTACCATTTTTCAACATGATGTTAATTTCAGTGAAATCTCCCAAGATGCATCCTCTCCCATTCCCTCCCCCCCAATCTGCATGATTTCAAAGAGTCCATCCATTCTTGATTATACTTTGAATAGGAAATAATAACTCTTTGGCATTTAAAAATAATCCAAGAGTCTTACTTTAGCTATGGATTTCTTCTTAATTAGCTAGTCATCATAACTAGCAAACATATTTCTTTCTTTTTTTTCTTCCTTTCCCCAGCATAAAATAAACAACTTCAACTTGGGAGATGGGGAGAATCACGCAATTTTCACACAATCCTACCCAGTTTGATCACACACTGCCTCCAGCTCCTAACCTTTAGCTGTTGGCTTCCCATTGCCCGTCACACCCTAACTGAAGTTTTAGGAGTGACTGCTTGAGCTCACACCAATCAAGAGTGATACAACCCTGATGCTGTATCTAGGTCAAAGAAGCCGCCCACTTTGGAGCTAACTTTGCCCCTCGCAACCAAAAACTGGATTCCAGTTTCAACAAACAAAGGGCCTCTTGAGAATACCATTCCCTGACTTCTGTAGGGTCTTTGGCCTGCTCAGTAATGGGACAGGCTAACCCACTGTCCCGTGGCATTTAATCCAATAGAGCAAACAATATAAAACAAACCATTAAACTGTTGTCTTACATTATGTGTGGAGCATTTGTTTTCGTAGAAGAGAAGGAAAATTTCAGTAATTTGATTTGATATTTTACACTTTTTTCCTCTTTTTTAAAATTACAAGTGCAAGAAAATTGAGTAAAGAGAAGTAAAAGAGTTTAAACAAACAAAAAAAAGTGTGAACACTTCTTTTTCAAGAATTTTGTTCTCATGATACTCATTTATATGCCACTTTTTTGGTTTGTTTTTAACAACCCCCCCCCCAATAAAACACATTAGAACTGTGATGCATTTCTAGTTCAGTTATTTAAATTCATTGTGAAATGAAATTTTGGCTTTTATAGTCCTTGGTAAATTACCTGTTTCTTTTCACTGTATAAATTACTTTTTTTTTTTTTTTTTTTTTTTTTTTTTTTTTTTTTTTTTTTTTTTTAGTGCTCTGTCTCTTACTTGTGATACTTGTGGTAAACACAGAGTTTGGCTGCTTTCAATTTGTTTGCTAACCACTTTTATTGTTTATTTTTTCTTATTCTGGAAATAAATTCATAACATCTGGAAGTTTTAAAAATCCATTATAAATCCAAAGACTTCCTTTGCTGGAAAGAGTGACCTTTCTTCTTTCGGAGTGATAGAAATACTGGGATTTATTAACTTATTAAAAATTACATGATTCTAAAAGAATACAAAGGAAGTAGATTACTTCATATGTATTTTGTAGATCTTAAGTCACATACCACTGATATTTATTAATCACCTACTGTATACAAAGACCTATAACTACTATGGGGTGTATAAAGATGAATAAACCTGAATCTTATCCTAGAGAAGCTTTCTGTTTTGTACGAGAGACAAAAAGCTGTAAGTCAAAAGAAAGTATGGGCCATGGGAAAGGTAAGGAAAGTTAGAGGAAGAGGAAACTATTTTGACAGGGAATATCAGAGAGATGTCCCACATTAGGTGATCTATGGGTTGAGTCTTAAAAATGTGGTAGAGAAAGATCATATAGAGATGCACTTATAGGTAAAGAAAAGATCATTTCAGACAGAAAGGCAACACAAGGAAAAGCATGGAAACATAAATATAGGTTAGATATTAGAAAAGAGAGCTATTCAGTTTAAGAAGGTAGTGCCTAAATCAAGATGAATTGCATATCAGAAATTATCTAAGAGTGTTTAGCCTCTTATTGGGGAGGGGATGGGAAATGGAAAGGGTGGATGGACATGAAAGAATATGAATAAAGTAAGATTAATCTATTCAATATCATCATCCAAAGATTAGTACTTTACATAATCAAGATGGTGTAATTTTTATGTGGAAATTTTCTATTTGGAGTGGTTATTTTCATTAGTCAGATGTTTTGACTTAATCATATCATGAAATGTATCTAACATCTGTAAAATGGTAGAAGGGTAGAAGTGAATTCTCGGTGTGGGTCCTATAAATTTGAAGAAATGTCTGTATTATTAAATACCTACTATTTTTTCCATACTTTTATTTATTATTTTCAATAAGTTTAAATCCTTAAGCGATGCACCATCATGCAGATTCTGTGTCCAATGGCCTTAGCAGGAAGATTGCTTCAGAATTTGGCATGAACTGTGCCCCCGTTTCCACTGGCACCTCTCCCCAGATGACTTTGGTTTTGTTTGGTTGGACACCAGAAGTCACTGTGTGTCCTTTGTATGCCTAAGAACATTTCTGCCCAAATAGAATTCAGTTTTATCTCAAGCATAAGCACCTTCAATTTTAAAAGGAGCTATGGATATGGAGCCTCTACTGAAGCCAGCAAAAATGGTGTCAGACCACACTTTTCCAGACATATCTGCATTTTAGAAATCCCAATCCCAGCAGGCCTCCATTGGCCCCAAGATGGCAAGAAAAATGTCTAATATTTTAAATACTCCATTCCAATCCTATAATTTTTTCCCCACACTTCCCAATACCTATTGCATTCAAGGGACTGTGCTTGCTGTTGTGCATGACTTTAAGAAGAGGGTGAGGTAAAAAATAAGAATGACCTATAAGAAGGAATAAAATAAATTTATAAATAAATATAAATGTAAAGCAAAGTTATTAAAATGGACATTGACACATGAAGGCGAAGACGCCAGGTGGTGACAGTTGGATCCTTGGAAACAAAAGCAGCCCATTTGCCACAGCCCCCTTCCACCAAGAATTTTTTTTTTAAGATTTTATTTATTAATTTATTTGAGAGAGAGAGCGTGCATGAGTGGGGGATGTGCAGAGGCAGAGGGAGAGGCAGACTCCCACTGAGTGCAGAGCCTGAGGAGGTCTGACTCCAGGCTGAATCGCAGGACCCCAAGATCGTGACCCGAGCAGAAATCAGCTGCTTGACCAACTGAGCCATCCAGGGGCTCCTACCAAGAATTCAATGTTGGTGTTTCTTAGATCAATAAATACCGAAATGCAGAGCTTTCTTAAACTTGTTTTAATGTACAGACAAAAATAAACTCTTCAGACAATTAAGACAATATTTTTTTACATGAATAATAATACTAACCTAAGACAGGCTAGTTGCATAAAGTAATAATCACAATAAGTTAAACATGGAAAGGCTGCATTTTCATTCATTTTGGGAGAGGGAGGGAGATGGCTCTAAATTTCCTTGTCCTAAAGAGTTATTTGGATTAAAAGACCCTAAATCTGGACACCCCCTACATTGAATATCTGAATATGAAAATATTGATAGACGTTAAAGTCGGTCTCCATTTGAAACGTGCAAATCCAGTGAGTTTGGCCTTGGTCTATCTAATGCTTCTATCTGTCAATGGTAACTTGGGCCTTCTTTTTATCTGCAGACAGAATTGGCTCCGTTTGAGAGCTGTTGCAGCTGTGTTGGATATTGCTGAAAATTCCTAAGTATGACTCAGATGACAAATTATATTTGATATAGAGTCTAGTGGGATTTGCGGAGAAGAGCTTCAATCCTGAGAATGGTTAAGTTAACTGACGACCCAACAGGGAGCTCCAAACTCCTACAGATGTTGCATCCAAGCCTCCGTGTCACCTTGGTGGCAAAATTTATAAAGGAATCGCACGGTTCTGGAATGAGTCATTGTGTTAGGTGAATTTTAGTTTTCTATGAATTTTCAAACATAATTACAATAAGACTTAGGATGGCAAATGAATCTCACTGAAACATAAGTACAAAAGATGTCATTCTAAAGGACATAGTGAGAATACTTCAGAAATTTTCACAGTTCAAATGTGTATATTAGGGCAGTTTCCAGGAAATTGTACTTGCTCAAATTTTTGTCAATCTTTAAAAGTACACACACACACATGTATATATATATATAAGTATATTATATTAAGATATATATATTTAAAAGTATACATATATTTAAAAGTGTGTATATATACATACACACATGTATATATATAAATATAGACAGAGACACACATATAAACACACTCAAACATATGTGAATTCTATATGCCCCAAGATTGGACTCTTCTTTCAATATAAATAATGAGTATTTATTTAAAAAAAATTCAATTACAACAATACTGAAAATTACGTGAAGATTAATGGTAAGCCAAAAATCAGAAGACTTTTTTTTTTAAATTGACCATTAACTCTAAAATATTCTCTTTCTCTTCTCTCCACCATTTCACAATCTCCCATTAGGAGACATCCGAAATTAAGTGCCAAGTTTGCATTCACCCAGTTCTTAAATTGCATAAAAATATCTTTACCACAATCAGTGACTAATCCAAGTGGAAAACAGCTGAAAAAAAAATTGGAAAGTGTGCTATTTAATTCCAATCCCAATGAGTAATTTGGAGAATCATGTAACCTCTTTGAACTTGAGGTAATTTTCAGCTGCAAAATGCAAGGATAGAAATGCAGAACCTCAGTAGTACTAGCAACGGATATAAAAAGAATAGATGGGAATAAAGACATTAAGTGTTTCCAAAACGGGTACCCTGCAGCACGCTTCATTCCACTAAATGTCAAGGAAATGGAAGTCTTCTCTGAGAGTGAAATTTCTAGGCTAGAGAGAAGGGGATATCAATATAGGGTTATGGAAACAAAAAGAAGACGACAGTTAATTCTACCTTGTGGGCGAAGAGGAAATTAATGAAAGGGGTCTTGAAGAATTGGTCATAGTGAATCACTCACATATCTGTCATGGCCACTACCAATGTCATTGTCTCAGTCTTGGATCTGTCTATGGTTAGAGATGCCCAAGTTATTTAACTACAACATGACTTTTTTTTCAACCATATTTCTAGCTCGACTGCACACATAGTGGTATTTTTCCAAATTCTTTTAATGGAACACAACTCTTCAAGTGTGCTTTCACACACGTAAGTGAATTAAGTGACCGATTCCTAGATGAATAGCAAAGAACATCAGCCTTGTGTTTTACAATTGTATTGTAAATTACCCTATTTTTAGGCTGCAATTCTGCTATGGATTCAGCATATTTTTAAGTGAATCTTATCGCAGATACATTTTAAAGGGACGTACAGTGATTTGAAAGCATATAGAAAACATCCATAAAAGATACTGCATCCCCTTCCTTAAAAAAGAAACACACTGAAGCAGCAGAAAGGAGAGCAGGCGTTCTCCTTCCATGTGTTTCTCATGAGGGACATGAGAGATTTTCTTGTTGCTATTGTAGAGAGCACTGCTGACATTCACTGGCCTTCTGAATTCATCACAGCTGTGCTTATGCGTCTCTCCCAAGCTGCGCTTTCCACTGAACTGGAAAAGACTGGAAATTTTGGTTGATAATTGGCCACACCCTCGTTTTGCCTCATCTTTCCAGTCACTCTCTTTGTGAAAGGAGAGCCACATTAATCAGTGCCGTTGCTGGTGCAGGTGTTTAGATCTGCGTTAAAACTCCCAACACAATCCAGACAGCAAAATGACACATCTGTGTGAGCTGGTTAATGTCAGGGCAGCCAGGAATGTATAGAAAAGAAGAACAAAACACAACAGAAATGGCACTTGCAATGCCCAAGATAAAGCCCAAAAAGCATTATTTGAAAAATAACCTAATTTTTTACACTGCAAAATGATTCAAGTGAAGAAATTCAACAAACTTCACTCTATTGAGCATATAAAACAATAGGATAATAAGTAGAGATATCTGAATTTTCTATGCAAGAGTCAGCGACACTGGGAGAAAAAATGAATCATATTTCTGGACTAGTTTGAATGCAAGATTTTTTGTTTTGTTTTGTTTTTGTTTTTGAAGTATGGGATGAAGATGATTGGAAGACAGAAAGATGTAAGTAACCGTCTCATTCCCCAGCATCTCCACTATGAGCCAGTAAGACAGCTGGTTGCTTCTTCTCTTCCATCAAGTGGTGGCTCTCCAGTCTAGAATCAGAAGACTCACAAGAGATCAGTCCGACCAATTCTCTTTTCGCGCCATCCGATGACATCATCTACACTGGAACATCTTGGTGCTTTTGTACCTGGGCCTGGGAGGCGAGCTCACTACTGTCCATCCCGACAGAACAGAGCCCTAGAGCTGGAAGTGTACACTTAATGGGGGAATTCAGTAAAAGTTGAGCAACATGAATTGAGAGAAAGAGAGATGAAAGCAAGTTGAAAGAAGGACAGTTTTGAGCTGGGTCTTAGAGCAGCGACTTCCGAGAGTTGGTGTGAGGGGAGAGGATTTTCTGTATACAAGCACACATGGAAATGGGCACAGTTGAGGTAATGTGGAAACAATGGAAGACGTGCAAGGGACATTGACTAGAATTGACCAGATTGAAGAGCCCAGGTAGAATATACAGTTGATTGAGGGAAGTGTGGATTGACAATTAAGGTATGAAAAAGTATTGTGTTTACTAGAAATATCTTGATCCTGTGGACAAGCGTTTTTCCCAGGCCAAAAGTTTTCAAAGACTTACAAGTGGTATTTGTCTCTCTTTCAAGTAGGACCCAGAAATCACTCCTTAGATCCAGAACTACAATGAGAAGCTACGTTAATGGGGCTTAGAAACGATGCCTGTGAACATGTAAATACTCATGCAGATAACATAGAACCGCTTCCGGGGCTCTCAATATTCCTGTAAGAGACCCTTCCCCTTCCTGTTTCCCACAAAGCCAAAACACGAAAAAGCTTATTTTTTTCTCTAGAAAATTCTGTCCTGGCTTTCGCAAACAGCATACAAATTTGAAATCTCACAAGAAACCACACTTCGGCTGGCTAAAGGAATTTGTGAGAAATAGGCACGGTGTTGATGAGTGTCTATCTTTGACAATGCCATTCAAACAGAGCCGGGATACTGAGTCTTTAACGTTTGTCTGAAATTGAACTTTAGGATGCAGAGTGGGTGGATGAGAAGGGACAAACAGAGGCTTTTCTTTCAGTTAATCTCTTACAGTTCTTATTTAAATTGAGTTAGGGTGGATTCTGGCAAAATCCCAATATAAAGAACTTCTAGGAAGATAAGATTTGCAAATTAGCCATGCCCAGCAAAGGGCATCAAGCAATTTCTCAAAATAAAGCTGTTGTTAATGTTGTGAGAGGAAATGAAAAATATATATGTTTCATTCTCTCATGAAAACACAAGGCAAAGCCCTTGGACATCTGTTCTTAAGGTATGCAAACCGTCTATAAGTAAAATACGTTACAAACTGGGACACAAACACATGCACGCAAACTGCAGATGTGTTCTTTTTCCTACTTTGTGGGTTATGTCTTCTATAAGGGAAAAAGACATATTAATCATTTCTTTTACTGCTAAGGGGATGGGTGCTGCTCTCATATTTCAGAAAGGGGCTGGAAAGTGAGGGAAGCCAAACTTTTTCCTATTTAAGGCCAAAGCACAGGAATCTCAGTGGCTGAGTTTTATGACGGGCCCGGTGCTGAAGGGCAGGGGACATCTGATGGTGCTACTTTGAACTGCTTTTCTTTCCTCCTTTTTGCACAAAGAGTCTCATGTCTGATATTTAGACATGATGAGCTTTGTGCAAAAGGGTACCTGGTTACTCCTCGCTCTGCTTCATCCCACGGTTATTTTGGCACAACAGCAAGGTGAGTAGGTCCTGCTTTCAAGAAACTTTCTGGGGTTTTGCGTTCCTTCTCCTTACAAACAGAGATCAAGGGGAAAATTAGCGTCCGTGAAGTTAATTTCCTCTGTAAGCTCCCAACTGGGGAAAATGTAGAACTGAGCGTGATGGTGCTTCTGTGTTGGTTTTTTTTGGTTTTTTGTTTTTTTTTTTTTTCCTTTTTTCCACGTTTACTTAGAAAAATATTGTCCTTTTCGTGTTTAAAAGTTTTCTGGTTGCTTAAGGTAAAGACGTTCTTGTACTAACTTGTTTTCGTGTTAGTGGCACTGGAAACTTTTGAAATGGCTTTTAAAAAGTTCCTCTCCTGGGCTGTTAACATCTTGGAATGCTTCCCTGGGCAGTCTGGAAGTTATTGGTCTCTTGTAACACTTTTACACTCTCTTTTGTTTGCTGGGTTCTTTGTAAGGATAGAATACTGAGCACTGTTTTCTCAGTAAGGTAATGCATTTTTAAAACAACATGAATTAAAGGAAATACACATTCTTAGAATTATGGAATGTGTTTCTGTACAAAGGCAACAAGCAGATATCATCAGTGTTCTTTAAACGGACTCGAACTGCTAAAAATGTTTCATTGTCCCTATGTTTATTCTGTTTCAAGCACTTCCATAGTTGGTTAATACATATTTCTAATAGTTTATTGTTAAGGGTCTAGTGTTTTCCACATGTTCTACATGTTAACTGCATTTGCATTAATGAAGAGAATATTTAAAAAGCGTTTCCAACAGGAATGTTTGACTTTTCTGCAAACAAGGTAAAAAGATGCTGGTACTCTGACTTTAGAAGAAGGTTGGTTTGTTGTGTTTTCTAGTAACTGCAAACAATGGTTTTCATGTTCTAATTTCCCCCAAACCACGCTTGTTTCATTATCTGGTTATGTGCAAATATTTCTTTCAACTCATGTTTCTCATAGTCATGAAAATGCCAGACACATTGGAAGTGTACAAACTTTCATAGAAATAAATACTTAAATGTTAACTTTAAAGATGTTAGAAAAAATTATTATACATGTATTTCTATTTGCGCAGAATCAAAATGTTTACATTTAAATTGAGCTTTTACAAATGTGTCTGAAAATAGTTTTTGTTTTTCATATAAAATCTTTGATGTCCTTGGAGGTCACATATAAGTGAGGAGGGAAGGGGGGACACCCAGTGACATTACTTCAGTTACAACAAGCCCGTGGCCACGAAAGAAAAGAAACACCCATATTGCTTGTTCCCTTTATTTCCTTTCCCCCTTATTCCTCTTTTCCCTCCGGGCCCCTCCCGCCCGTCTCTCCGCCCCTTCTGGCTCTTTTGGGCCTCCTCCCCCTTTTCATTCCTTCCCTCATCAACCCCCTTTCCCAGGCAAGCCCGTGTTTCCTCATCTCTCTTCCTCCTCTTCCTCTATCACACCCTCCCTCGTCCCCAAGTGTCCTCCCTGTGCCGCATCTCTTTTCCTTCTTGCAGCCTCCTACTTTTTTCCCCCAGAACTCTCCCCTCTCCCTTCCTGTTCTGCCCCTCCCACAACATGCTACAACTCCCAGTCCTTGGCTAGGGTACCAAATGCCTCCCACCACACCCTTACCTCAACAAAGACATGGACCTTTTTCACAGTTCTTAAGTTCTCCTGATTTCTGGGGGTGGGGGTAAGTGGGGGAACAGAGTTGCCATTTATTGGAAAGACTACAAACCTTTGGTGTTTAGTTCAAAAGAGTGACAAAATATTTGTAGTTGCCCAGTGTTTATAATCTTTTATAAGCACTATTGTTATTTTTCTTCTTGATCCAACATTAGAGGGGGGAAAAGGGTTTAATACCTTCATTATTTGTACATCACAGAAGTTCTTTTTATTTTTCTTTGTCTTTAACCATAGAAAATAATAAATGGGGCACCTGGGTGACTCAGTGGGTTAAAGCCTCTGTCTTTGGCTCAGGTCATGATCTCGGGGTCCTGGGATCGAGTCCCGCATCGGGCTCTCTGCTCAGTGGGGAGCCTTCCTCCTCCTCTCTCTCTCTCTGCCTGCCTCTCTGCCTCCTTGTGATCTCTGTCTGTCAAATAAATAAATAAAATAATAAATAGTTATGAAATTTTGCTGATACATTTGTGTGCTTTTAAGTTCAAAAGAAGTTGAGAGGAATTTTGCTCAACTTACTATTTTTGTTTGTCATGAAAAAAGTTTAAGTGTTTTAAGATAGTATTTCTCGTGTTCCCTATAAATTTTACAAGGAATTTCTGTAGGTGGATTAGCTTTGGGGAGGCTACGGAAGGCAACTGAGTACACAGCCCACCATGAACAAACATAGTCACTTCTTGAATATGGGCTTTTTATGTCTGTCTTGAGAATCCCGGGGAGAGAGAGCACAGCCCCAAGGAACACCACGTAAGGTCTACCCGCACAAGCGCTCTGCAGCTTAAAACACGTCCTCACAAAGTACTTGGTCCTTCTACAAATTTCTGAAAGTTCTGTTTAATTCGTGCCTTGTACTCCACCAATGGGTAGGCGTGGTCTGTGCTGTATTTCCTGGAGTTTACCAATGCGCCAGGTCTGAAGCACAAAGACTCGCCACCTGGGGGCTGGGAGAGTCATCGTTTGCACGCCCAGCGCCCACATAGACCTTACACAGCTGACTCCATGCTTTAGAATGAGATTTAGAAATAGTACGTGTGTGAATTTTAAATATTAAGCACTACTTTTCTAAGGAAATAAGTATATTAGTGATGAAATACTGCCCAACTTGCATACAGACACACAAACACGTGGTAACAGTATTCAAAGACTGGAAGTGAGCTTGAATGCTGCGGCCATTTTCAAAATTCCCCAGGTTAACTCTTCCACATATAACCTGGAACTGTTTGTCTAATATTTGCCAATATTTTATGCAGTCCTTATATGACTAATACCCGTGCCACCGTGGAAAAGTAGGTCGACATTGTTAGTGATACTGCTTCATTAAGGGCAAGGAGATACACTTTATTTTAATTAAATGTGTTCTAATGTTTTTGCTTATATTTTGCTACCTTGATAGTTCCACCGTATAATGAACTGCTAGACTGTCGTTGTTCTAGAATTACAAGATAAATGGACTTAAGAGACTCCATTCATTCCCCACCACAGGTCGTAAGAGTCTGTTTCCCACTATGCTTCAGGAGACAATTTGAAACCCATCAAGTAGCAGTCAAGTTCCCTGGTTTGTGTTGCCCCCAGAATTAAACATGCCGAATGGAGAAAATTTGACATAAAATCACTGAAAGCAACTGTCCCTTCAAGAGGAGAGAATTTATAATTTCTCATGTATTTTAGTGCCAGCATTGCTCAGGCTTGTGGGGCTTTAGTTGAGATTGTACAACCCGGAAGTGACAGTGTTAAGACTAGGACCAAAATTCTGTCAAATCCCAAGTAATTAGAGAACAGAAAACAAACATTAAATCTAGAGTATCTGACTTTTCTTATTTTTGTAATTGTTTCTCATTGAAAGGGAATACTAGAAAATTGTCTATTGTCCTAGAAAATATAGCCACAAATGTGTTTCTCAATGTGAGAAAAGGTAGATTTTTCTCTAACACTCAACTTTGAATTGGTAAATCTACTCTTTAAACCAGACTAACAAAAGTTCCAGTTATGATTTAACCAGAAATTATCTTCAGTTCTGTAATAATATAAATCTTAAGTAAATAAAGTATTGATACAAAAGTTTGTGTTTTTCATTTATGATACGTTGCATTTTTTACCACCCACAGAGTATTCAACATCAGATGATCTAAAGACCTAGAGTAAATAGTTATTCTGATTAAATTCTGGAATTAAACACCACACTATCATAAGTGGAAAGAGCAAAGCCACTGGAACAATTCTGGGAAAGAAGGAAAGACTGCTCTTTTAACTAATTCAGATTCCTGGGCTGATGTCTGATCTACAGGTCTATATTAAAAAATCAAGGACCATTGGCTGTGAGTTTTCCTGGAGTAGAGTTGAGACTACCTGAAAGAAAAGCCCCTATTCCACACCTACAGTCAATTGCCAGACCTTGACTGGTCACTCAGAGAAGAGTGCCATCTACTGAAACCTCATGGTTTTCACTGTGGGTGACTGGCACAGAGTTCCCAAGATTTTGCAGCCCAGGCTTTTATTTTGTAACATCAATGATATCACCGCCTTGAAGTCATTAAAGTGGATTGCTTAAGAGTTAAAGGTTTAAAGATGAAAAATGTTATTGCCTTTGCTGGACATGAAGAACATTTGTAAAGTTTCCAGGTCTGCAATAACTTTCTGGAAACATCTCAGTGGACTGTTTCTTGTAAAACAGTTTTCCCTGGAAAAAAGCTCAGTCCCATTGTTTTCCACTCCCCCCCACCCAACAAAATAATAATAAATAAAGAAGGAGAGGAAGAAGAAGAAAGGGAAGAGGGAGGTGTAGTGTAAAAAAAAAAATCTAGAGTTTTGAAAGGGGGAAAGTTTGCCTGTTTCATATCAAAATGACAATGGAAAAAATGAGATCGCTCCTCCTCCACAAATCATCTGTTAACTGCAGTTTGGGAAGTTACACTAACCACTAGAATGTCTGTCTGTGCCTAATGAAAACACAGCAGAAGTGGATTCCTTTCAGATTAACCAATAAAACCCTTGTGTTTTCCATGACTGAGGTCAAGAACTGCCATTTAAAATGTAAAATTAATGAACCAAATGAAAAGTTCAAAGAAGATGGCAAAACTTAGAATGCCCAAAAGATCTAAAAAATCGCAAAGGATCCAGAACCTATTAGAAGTTAAATTTGCTTTGAAAACTTGCACTGAGAAATTCCTGTTTCAATGAAATGGCATTGCCTTTTCTGAAACTATGCTTCCTATAGTATTTGGTGTGGAGGATGGCAAACAGAGACTGTTTCTCAAGTTAATTAAAAGCAGAGAAACACTCTTTGGAACTGCATGGTATGTCTGTAACGTTCAAATTTAGAAGGGAAGATTGTAATGAAGTTAGAAGTTCATTAACATGTGTTGTTTAGTAACTGTAGCTACTAAATCAGTCACTACCCTATATAGTTAAAATCGTTGAAAATCAGTACCTCAGTGAGACATCCTCAATAAGCTTTTTTCTCTGTTAGGTATCTAAGCCTTATCTGTTGGTCGTTGCTGAGTTAGTGTTGCTGTGAGAACAGGCCTCTTTGGATATGGTAAAATGTATGCTGAGTTTCCCAATCACACATTAATCCTGTTGGTGGTCTGGATGTAGTTAGGGTGGCCTTGGAGATATGTCTCTTTTTCATAAGGTCAGGGGAAAATAAACAGAACTCAACTCCAGATGCTATCTTCTTGTTTTGAGACCAGATAGAAAAAATATTCTGTAGGCGACTCTTATCCCTTAGAAAAACAGCAACCCAAAAACCCCACTGTCTTTTCAGACTCTGATTTTAAGCTTGCAGGGCTTAGAAACCCTAATGGGGTAGAGCTTTGAAGTTGGGTTTTAACCCTACCCTGCCCTTGAAACTGCAGAAAGGAATCCAAGGCAGTGGTTAAAGAGTTTCTTATCTTTTTCTTCTTATCTGTAAAATGAAGATGATGGCGGCAGGCAACCATAAGGAAGATTGAGTAAAATAAGTGTACAAAGGCTTCAGAAGGGTGCCTGTAGTCTAGGAGGTACTCTACCAGTTCTGCCTAGTATCACTCTTACTGTCAGTACAAAATAAAATTGCTGCAGGGAACGAAAGTACTTAGTGACTCAGTGATAAGGAAAGTGACACGTAAAATTTGATGTTTGCAAACTGTCATAAAACAGGTAGAACATATTTTCTTCAGTATTGCTACAATTTGTCACATCAGTTTACATTACAATGCAATTGCTCATTGTTAGGTGTGTGATACTTTTAATTCTAATTCTCTAATTATTTTTATTTTTCACAGGACAATATGTTAATCACCTTAAAGGAAATTTCTAATTGGAGGCATAAAAATCACAGAGCTATAAAGAATAAAACAGGGAAACATCTAGAAATGATTCACAAAGTTTTTGGTTTGGGTTTTTCTGGTGGGGACAAGAATAATCAGCAACCACCTTGTCCATGTAAAACAGCATTCTGAAGTCGAAGTTACCCACCTGTATAGTCTGCAGATATTTCCTTGAAGTCCTTTTAGTCAACTCATCTAACATATTTTAAAATATTCTGATAAATGTAAGCAGCAGAAACGTATTTAATCAAAATGCACGTTTTCCAAACAGTGTCATTTAAAAGCAAAACATACTTCAGTTGGAAGCTATATGCACTCCAAATACTCATACTTACAAAATGTTCAACTTCCTAAAGAAACAGGAGAGTAACATTATGGTAATTTGCATATCACACCTGCTATTTTTAATTTTCAGATTAAAGGGCACCTTTTCCCAGAAAAGGATTCAGTAAGAAGAGAAGAGAAAAACATGTGACCTATCACTCAGGCCAAGTTAACAATTTGATTGGATGCTTTGGGACATATTATTTTCACTCCAAAAAGGGAATTAAGAGAAACATAATTTACATTATTTTTTAGTCACAAGAATAAAATTCTATCAAACCAGCATAAATTAACATTGAAAGACTGGAAACAAAAACAATGAAAAGGAAAATGTTACACATATCTAAAAATATTAGATTGTGTTACTTGTTTTTATTTTCTCTGAGGTTTCAAAACAGAGAGCTGAGAAAGGAAAGCTCAGAGTGGATTATGTCATAGACTACCTTCATTTTGTTTTATAATGTAGATCCCAGTAAGGTCATGATTTAACTGATGCATGGCTTGCATGGCCACAGATACATTGATTTCAGGACTGTACTTTGTAATAAGGAACAGAAACACCAAGTGACATGAGAGGTGGGGCTTAAAACTAATTACGTATTGGAACAGAGAGACTGTTTAAGCAATAGCAATAAAGCGAGTAATTAGAAAAGTCTATTTCTTGTCTAGTAGTAAAAATGAGATTATTTGCCTTTTATTTAACATTTTTGAATTTCTGAATCCCATTTTCTAAACCATCTCTCAATGCTGCAAGTGGCAAGCTAGAATGTTATCCCTCTTGAGAGCAAAACATCCTTTTTCTTGACTTTCGCATGATTTTCCCACAGATCGTTAGGTGGCGGTACCAGAACCGAGGGCCACGAGACAGCTTTGTAAGAGGGTTAGCTTCTGGGGGAACATACTGGCAACCGTATCTTGTCAGGCACAGAACAAGAAACTAGAGGAAACTGCCCCTCAGCAACGGTGACCCACTAGAGCGGCCTAGAACAGTCTGACTCTCAACCACTGGTTTCTACAGAAACTGACTTTTCAGGAGAGCCAAACTCCTTTTAAATGGATGTGAAATACATGTGGCAAGAAACAATTCTTATTTTTCAAGTGTTCCAACTTTTTCTCCCCTAGAACAACATCACTTAGAAGAAAAGACGTACACTAAAGCGACTCACCGTTCTACTGAGACTCTGTGGTTCAAGAGGCACAATCCATAGGGTTTCTAATAAAATTTGGACACAAGAGACTAAGTAACAATTTTCATTTACATAACGTTGGGTTGAACCCAACTCTAACAAGTTCATTTACAATTCTTTAAAAGTAAATATTGTGCTCATTTAATCCTTTACAGAGCAGATGGGAAACACCATTTCTAGTGATGTGGGGATCCTTTCAATGAGCATAAACAGAGAGGATGAATATACAAAGGAAAAGTTTATGTTCATTTTAGGACAGATTAGGAACAAAGAAAATATATTTAAAATACGAAATACTTGACTCTCCCGTTAACTGTTGTTTACCATTTGTCTTTACAAAAGCATCAGTACTCCGCAGCTAAGTTTTCGAACACAGGTCCTGTGTTAGATGTGGGAAGACATTCCGACGCAGAGTCGAAGAGCTGAAGGAATTCTTAGCGTAAATGAGTACTGCGCTTTCTCCCCCACCTTTACTGAAGCGTGACTGGCAAATCAAGTTGGGTATATTGTAGGTGTACAGCATGATGACTTGATGTACATTTCACATTATGAAATGATTACCACAATCAAGTTAACTAATAGGCACCCCACGGTCTCCTTTGTGTGTGGGGGGGTATAAACACTTAAAATCTACTCTTAGCAAATGTCTAGTATACAGTGCAGTATTATTACCTGTAACCAATATTTGTACACTCGTGGTATTTTCAAGAAGGCTGGGGAGCCTGAAGTCCACATTATTAACGGAGAAATCTTGAACTAAAAATAATCTGTTGGAGAAAAATGAAAATAATCTTCTGGAACACTCCACATAATGTTAATTTAGAGAAAGTTTAAAAATGTTTCATTTTAAGAATCAGAAGCCAATGCAAAGACTGAAGAATATATTTCATGCAATTTATTAAACTATCTTCCATCTCATTAAAACATTTGGACCTCTTCTGAAAAACAGTGGACTTAGTTCCTAAACATAAAATATCAGTTCTGCTTAGAGAAAAATGAGTTTGGTGCCTCTCCTGTCTTATATTATTATTGTTCACAACAGTGTGAAAAAGACTGGTCTTCTCTTCAGCATATCTTTCCTAACACTGTTTTATTGACCTACTTCATTTGCATTAGGTAAGCCTTCTGGCACTCAGCATTGATGCTCATTAAGTAGAAAGGAATGCTATCTGAAAGCTTAGGCAATGTGTCTTTCCAATGTTCTCATATATCTGTTTCAAACATGGAGGAAGAATGAGAATAATTTTTGAAAGTAAACAGATTCTTGCCTTCTTAAAATTGCAATAAAACAAACAAACTTTCTTCTATTAGCTGTAGACCACTGTGGGTAATGGTCACACACAGTAAGAACAGAGTTTAAAACTTCCAGGGCGGGTGGGGGTATGGTGCAAGGCAGTTAATGTCGGATCTGTGCACAATAATGGGAAGGACAAATGGAGGCCATGCCCGTCTATGGGTTCTGCAATTACCCCTCTTTAGTGACCTTTCGCTAAGCCGGCTAAACTGTAAACCCAAAGTAGGTAGCTTGAACCTAAGTCATTATTACTGCAGATATGAGATGATATAGAAGTGGGAATTTATGAAGTGATCTTCACAGCCGTGTGCAATCTCTGGGTGGAAAAGTCTCAGGACCCACTCAAAGGCCTCTTGGCCACAAGGCACCAAAAAGCATGGCTGTTCAACTACTTGCTTCCTCCCAAGCAGGCCTCGTCCAGCGACATTTTAAAGATGTTGGCTCTGAGAAAATAAAATTTCACTGTTTCACAAAAATATAAATACTGAACAGTACACCATTTGTTGTTTGCAAAAATTTTTGCAGATGTTTAAGAACTTCTTATTTATTTGCTCAGTTATTGGCAAGCTATCATAGTAATCCTCAAGAACTAAAGTTGTATTTAACCACAACCCACAGCTAATGCTGTAAGAATTGAGACCAGGTTTTGTCTTGGCAACCACTGAGCTGATTCATTGTTAATGCTTGCTGAAATTGGAGTACCTTACATATAATTAGGAAACAAGTTTAAAATTTTGGTTGAAGCAAATTTTTGACCATGTTAAGCCACAAATACACATGGTCATGATTCATATTTTTCCCTATTATTTTTACTTATTCCTTGCCCATATTTATTTTTTTAAAAGACACTATTTATTTTTAGTGATTTGGAACTCTCTTCCTATCCATATGGGCTATACAATACATTATGTCATATCATCCGACCTGCTAAAGCCCAATGGAGCTGGCAGTGACATTCAATACATACAATAAACTTTGCTAAAGCTTTCCCAAGAATCTGGAAGAGTTTTATGTGGCCAAGAATAGCTGTTTTCCCTTGAAATTTCCAATTAGCTTAATAAAATCCAGAAAGTCTTTAGAGTTAGTGACAAAATCATCATTATAGTTTAACGCTCCTATCTAATATGAAAGCAGAGGATAATGATTGCTAGAAAGGCTTGTTTTTATTTACACAATTAATAAATAGGTATTTAAGTGCTGTGTGATTTCCATGGGTGTTAAGTTCATATTACAATTGAAATGAAAATTCTTATTGGCCTTAAGGAAAATTTACTGTGGTGTGCCATTTTGAAGCTAATAAAGAGATTTAGTATTTTAAGCAATCTCTTACCACTTAGACAATTATGTGGAGAGAATATGATGTTCTCGGTAATTTAGTTTGTGGATTTTTTTTTTTTTTGCATAAGCATGTTTATAAAAACATACAGATTAGTTTAAAAAAAGGAAGAACTTATTGGTTTCATCCTATCTCCACTTCGGTTACTGGACAGTCATGACAGCATAAGAAATCATATTTCAGCAAAACGTAAGATAACATCACACATCTGACTTGCTTTGCAGCTGTTGATGGAGGATGCTCCCATCTTGGTCAGTCCTATGCTGATAGAGATGTCTGGAAGCCAGAACCTTGCCAAATATGCGTCTGTGACTCAGGATCTGTCCTCTGCGATGACATAATATGTGATGATCAAGAATTAGACTGTCCCAACCCAGAAATCCCATTTGGAGAATGTTGTGCGGTGTGCCCCCAGCCTCCAACAGCTGTGAGTTTTAAGAAAATCTGTCTATCTTCAAGATTCATATGTTAACACATGAATAGTCCCTATACCACAGGATCACAGGATCCTGAAAGGAAAAGAAAGTCATGTCTGCCAATTCTGTTGGTTTTATAAGTAAAAGGTGAACATTCTGGCTTAAACCTAGGGATTAGATGTAGTTTGGGATAAGAAATAAATATGCAAATTGGGACACACTTCACAGGAAAGTTGTTCTTATGTCTTATTTAATTTGTATCTTTTCCATTTATCAGCCTCCTCGCCCTCCTAATGGTCAAGGACCTCAAGGCCCTAAAGGAGATCCAGTGAGTAAATATTATTTAGTGGAATGAAATGAGTTCTTTAAGTAGTCTGCTTTTTTTTTTTTTTTTGGTTTTTTGCTTCTTCTACTAGCCTTTTCATATGTGAGCCTTCGTCATTCAGATTTTCCTTGACTACCACATATTTAATGACAGTGAAGAACTCAAACCAGGAATCCGTCATCGTACATGTGAATATTTAGATTTCCCAACTTCATATAGTGTCTTCATCCCCATTGTCAGTTTGAAAAATAAAATATAGGAAGATCTACAAAGAAATAAATTACGCTAAAATTATTCACATGATGTAGATGAAAAAAGTATATATTCTCAAGAAAGTTCATCAGTTACATTGATTCCTCATAATATAAAACAGAGAAGCTACAATTGGATGATAATTCGGAATCAGTAGGCCTTTTCACTGTCTTATGAGTTTGTATCTCTGATTCTTTTAGGGCCCCCCTGGTATTCCTGGGAGAAATGGTGATCCTGGTATCCCAGGACAGCCGGGTTCCCCTGGTTCTCCTGGCCCCCCTGGAATCTGTGAATCATGCCCTACTGGTCCTCAGGTAATACATTCCAGGACAAAGAGATCCCCTCCTTTACAACTACCCCCTTCATTTTCTTTTCTTTGGCCTCTATGACATCTCACTTTTGTGGATTCTTTCTATCAATTCTCCCATTGTATGTTTCTAACAAATCCTTGTTTCGTGCTTTTCAGTGTTGGACACTATTTTAAGTGCTTTATAAACTTTGCTTTTCCTTGTAATGCCAATGCTACTGCTCTTTTATCTTCGCAACATTTCCCAACTTCTCAGCAGGCGTAGCATCTATCACTATGTTTGAGAAATGAGCCATCGACTCCCGAATGAGTCAATCTGGAGCATTTAAGAACTGCTGCAGCTGTGCCTTATGTGACTTACAACCCCAACAGCAGAGCCTCTGAAAGCTCGGGTGAACTCAGAGCTACGAATAATTCTCACCGACTTCAGGTCAACAGGGTTATTTGAGCCTTGGCAACTGCCCCCGCCCCACCTGCAGAGCCTACCCTGCTCCCCCCAGAAAGCGTGGCAGCCGCTAACGCTGCGTGAGAACACCTAACCAGACACGTCAATGAGACACAATTCTGCTGCATGGCCTTAGGAGAAGTTAGAAGCCACGCATCTACAAATCACTCCGAGTCTTAAAAAAATGCTGTTCAGAATCAGTTCAACAGAAGGCAAAGCGGACCACCCAACTCATTCCTATGCCGGTACCAAACGTAACCCACTTGCGGGCCTGAGATTCAAAACAAAATACTCTCCAAAGAAATCCAACGAGCACATTTAGCTTTTCTATTATTCTGGTGCCTGTTCTCTATGTGGGTGTTTATTTGGGGGGCAAATTTGTTAGGCATATCAACCAGAAGCCAGGGGTTACAAATTTTACTCACATCCTTAAATGTTGGTAAAGTAATTTGTCTTCCCCATTTTGTTCTGCTCTGAATGAGATCAGATTATATGACTTCAAGGCTCTTCCGGCTTCCAACAGTCCATGATCCTATGTTTGAAGCTGTGGGTATCACTTAGAAGTAATACCTTGAGTAAGATCACACAGAAACAAATCATCTGGGATTAACATCGCATAGAATTAGCTGACAGATGCGTGTATCTCATACTTCGTAGGGCGTCCACTACGGAGCTATGGGGACAGGATAAGCAAGACGATGAAGGCACACGGACCACATCCTCTGGCTTGCACAAACTTCCTATCAGTGAATAGCAGATGTTGCATGCGCTTCTTCCAAATGCTTTTGGAAAGAACTATGATGTGTAAATCAAAATGACCAGATGTCTTCGGTCTCTTTGCTACAGAACTATTCTCCCCAGTTCGAGTCCTATGACGTCAAGGCTGGAATAGGAGGAGGAGGAATGGCGGGCTACCCCGGGCCAGCTGTATGTACAAGAGTTTCTCAGCATTTTAGAGCACGGTTCAGCTTCTGCTTTGTTAATTCTGGAATGGTTATCTCCCCAGTAATACAGCATTAGTACCTATTCACACAAAATAGCTTATTCTCCATGAAGGTTGGGAAAGCAAATGTAGGATTACGACCCTTCCTATCCTAACTTGTTTTCTCCTCTAATCTCACACCTGTTTTGCCACTCCTTCCTTCTTTAGACAACCACCCATTCCGGGAGCCCCCCTGCCTTTGTGCCTTTGTCTCACACCCACATATTCCCTAATTTTAAGCATATTTTGCTATTTTTCACTTCCATTTTTCCTTGTTCTCCTTTAGTCATTCAGAGTCTTCTTTTCATGTGTTTTCATCAAGTAAGTGCTACTTTCTGGATGACAGTTCGAGTGATGGATGCCCAATACTGCGATCTGCCACATCCCAACCCTGAAATCGAATACACATATTTCCACAATTTATTGAGTCTTTAAGTTTCCTACAAATGATAGCTATTTACCTTGTACCCATAAGCTTTCCCTTAATGTAAATACCTGGAGTTTTTTAGAAGAAAGTAGACAAAAATCAGTGAAACCTGGGTACCGGGGCATGATGCGTGGTGTCCCACACAAATGACCCTAATTGTAGACCAGGCTCTCAGAAGAAGCAGTGTGGGGAAGAGTATTGCTTCACTGCCAGTAACAGGTACATAAGTGCAAAAGGATGCATGACACTGGATTCTCAGGGATTACGGAAGACTGCCACCCAGATCGCTAGACACCATATTTGTGACTTCCAGAACGAGAGAGGACTAAATTTTAGCTGATAGATCCAAATGACCAGTTAAAAAAGACCCTTGACATTGATGTAAATTGTAAATAGAGAATTTTACAAATCTCTAAAGTTTGGGGGGATGTGATTTTTTTTTTAAAGCCAGAAGAATTCTATTAACAGTTTAAATATCTGGTCTTATGCAACTAGATTCAAATTATGAACCTTATTTTTCAATCCTATATACAGTTTTTACTAAAACAAAACAAAACAAAACACCCAAAAAAACCCACCTTAAAACCAAACCAAAACAAAACAAAAAGCCCACTACTTAATATTTCAGAAAAGAGGTTGAAAGAGAACATTTAATTACAAACTGTGGTTTTATGAATTTGTTTTCAGTATTTAGAAATAGCAGGCTATAAAACGAAAGATATTCTAGTGTAACCTGTATTTCCGAGCAATGATAAACCTGTTGGTTCTAACTGTAATCTACCATGGCCCCGCGTGTGCTGATTCTCATATGCACATCTAAATCTTCATGTTAGCATAACTCGGTGACATAATGAAGAACTTCTTGGTTGATTTACATCATCGTTTTTAGAAACTGGGATTAACAGTATGCAGATATTTTCCCACAGGAGTCTGGCTGGCAGGCAAAAAATTGCTTCCTCACTAGGACCGGTATCATCCTAACATTAGGACTTTCATAGTGTTTTACATGGATTTTTCTAGACTTTTGAATTCTCTTTTATGGGGACTTCAGACTAACATTTTATAGCATTTGCCAATAATTATTGATTCTGTGAGAATTCCTTTTAGAGTGATGTTCTTATAGTGACATTTTTATTGTATATCTAATAAAATTAATCATATCTGTGAATAGTTACTACATAATGAGGCATGCTGTTCTCATTTTTTTTTTTTTTAGTGTTAGTATCATTTCTGAACAGAGGCATCTCTTTGATGCCTGAAAAAAGTGTATTTCAGTTGTGCGTATTTTGTCTTTATCCTTCAAATTTATATTCCAGGGTCCCCCTGGCCCTCCCGGTCCCCCTGGTACATCTGGTCATCCTGGCGCCCCGGTAAGTGTGGCCATTAGTGGTGCTTTCTTTTTCATGCATTTATAGAAATCAAGTTAACACAGATCTTGCCATAGTTTAGCCCTGCCAGCATGCATAACCCCAAATAAGTAGAGAAATCACACCCCAGAAACTATCATTCCTTCAAAGGTGGAGTTTCATATCTAATTCATCTACAAACGACGACTCATAATTAAAACCTTGCTAAAATTAAGCGATAGGCTTACCTTGCATGTGATGTGGCCTCAAGTTCAAGACAATTCAATTCCAGTGGAATGAAGTGAGAGGACGGAATAAATCTGTTTTATTTGATCTGAAAAATTTTGGCTTCCATGTTTATAAATTGGAATAAGATTCACTAATTGCTTCACAGATCTTAATTTCATACTGTCTTCAAAAGGTAAATGCCTAAAGTGAACATTACATTACTTTAAAAATATTTGCACATTATTCTACCTACTAGGGTTCTCCAGGATACCAAGGCCCCCCCGGTGAACCTGGGCAAGCCGGTCCTGCTGTAAGTATCCGTCAGAGCTGCAGAGTCTGTGCACGGACTGTCCCACGTAGAAACCACCTCCACGGTCTGAAACACCATCTTAGGTCCTGTAGTGTACTCAGATTTTAAAACAATAAGTGATATTTCTTACAATGGTTGAACTGGTTGTGGAGATCTTTTGGACTCTTCTAGTGGCTTAGACTCCCCAGAGATACTTGCTGTTGAATCTAGGAATTCCCTGGCTCATCAGCCATCATCGTTCACCTCCTAGTGTGGACACAAACCCTCCTTCTCTTAAACAGAGATTTAATGTTCCCGTAATTAAGTTCACCTTCATATCTCCTGACATGTCTCCTGACATGCAATTTTTAAAACTTAATTTAATAGAAATAAACATAATCCAACAGATTCCTCCCCCAAAATCGTGCTGTATAAACAAGCAAGTGAGGGGAAGTTAGTTCAATTTAATATTTCAAACTATTTGGAAATACCTATATATTAAAAAATTCATTATCTCATAAAATGTAAAAGTGCTTATGGATTTCTAAATACATGTGATGTAAAATATATGATATTTTTAATTCTTATTAAAAATAAGTTCATTAAACAGTAAAAACTGTATATATGACAAGCATGGTATTAACTCAATGTGTCATTTTCATCATGAAAAATATTGAGAGTATTTTCTAAAAAGAGGTTCCTTTCAGGAAAACACATGATACGTAACAAATTTTTGTAAGAGAAAAACCTATAGACACATTTGCTTTTTCTTTTCTCATTTTCAGGGCCCTCCAGGACCCCCTGGTGCTATAGGTCCATCTGGCCCTGCTGGAAAAGATGTAAGTTTTTGAAGACTGAACGGAGATATGGCAAAATCCAAGTTGGATTAGACTGTATGCTGGGCTCACGGAAAAATCTTACTCAAAAAACTGTTGCTAACATGTCAGCTCATACTAACTTTAGGATGTAGGGTGTTTGTGCAGCTATCTGTACCATTTTCTGAATTCCAAACTAACAGAACCCCTACATGTGCTTCTTCGTGTCAAGAAGGTACACTGAGTGGATAGATCATAACTGGAGGAGGAACAAGTAGCTTCTTTCTTCCTCTTGTAATGAGGAAATTGATATCAATACTTCATGAACTTGAAAACGTAGAACGCCTTTAATATTGTGTCCTTCGTCCTTTTCCATTCAATGTCCAATGGCAAGTCCTCATCAATGGATTGAAAGAGCATCATAATACTTCAGTGAGGAGTGTTGCCTGCTGTTGAGAAGGGAGAAGTCCTCCCCGTTCCTTCCACTAGGGAAAGCTGTTCTAACAACTGTGTTTAGCCTAACCGCTTCCATGAGTCCTCGATGAGAAAAATGCAGTTGGTTTGCTAACTAGCTACAGTGTGTTTTCTCTTACACAATCACGCGTCTATTTTTTATTCCTCCCCTAGGGAGAATCAGGAAGACCTGGACGACCCGGAGAGCGAGGGTTGCCTGGACCTCCAGTAAGTCTGTGGCGTGCAGTGAATTACTTGGAGTAATCATGATGATCTTAGCTTGAAAATTATTCTATAAGTAAACTGAATAAAACTTAAAAGTGGAAGGCATTTTACTACTACTGGACTGTGATTCTATTTGAAAATTCACGAATATCTGTTCTATTCCTTATTTTTAGGGTATGAAAGGTCCAGCTGGAATGCCTGGATTTCCTGGTATGAAAGGTCATAGAGTAAGTAAAGTTTCTGAATTAACTATAAGCTACTTCATTTAGCTATGTTTACTTGCCTAACCAATTTTATTAGGCAATTTGAGTATGTGCCAAATATGGTTGACTTGATTGTTTTAAGTCTATCAACTTTGCTGACTAAACCAAGTAGTAATTTTACAGATAATAATTAGACTTGTTTTTAATATGAAAAAAGGCCTGGGGAAAATTATTTAATTTTCTTAACTTCATTGCCAGAAAAAAACGAAATTATACTCTTAAGAGCCATGCGTTATTTGTTGACTTAGTCAGTGTGATTTGCAGGTGAATCAAGCAACTTTACTCTATGCAAAACATTAGGTAGATTCTACCAACTGACCCCAGGTCTACCAACTTAATAGAAATAAAATCTGGGAAGCTGATATTTGCTATAGTTAAGGCAACTTCCTAATTGAACTGGATTGTACTTGCTAATTCAGATTTTTTACTATAAAATCACTGTCAAATGTCTTCAACCCATTTAAAAGAGTTTTAAATTACTCACATCAGTGTTGGAAATAGTACTATGTGGTAAAAACCAGCTATGAAAAATACAATGTAAAGTTTCCAACCATTCTGGCTTGTTAACAGATCTTTAATATTTTTACTGTTTTTATACATTTCCTAGGGCTTTGATGGACGAAATGGAGAAAAGGGTGATACAGGTGCTCCTGGATTAAAGGTAAATAAAAATAAAATCATACTTAAATGAATTGAAGTAAATTCATTTAAATGTTATAGCTATGTTTAAGATTTATACTTTGGGGTTTAACTTTTTCTGAAATTTACTTGAAATTTGCTTTCCAGGAACTAAATAACAGTGACTAATTCAAATGTTCTACCAAAGCTTCCACAAAAGCTGATAACTTGAACTGTCTAGATTAGAAACGATTGTGCACGCCTAAGTAACTCACTGATTATTTGTTTCATCCTCAAGTTTTTAAAATGCAAAAATTGAGAATTACAGCAAATAAAATGCCACCAAAAATTTGATATTGCTAAAACATATCTTTTTCTTAGGTTGTATGATATTCTTTATAATGTGCTGCATTTTAGAAAAAACTATACATTCCTTCCTCTGTTCTATAAAATGGTAACATACTTTACATGTTTCTAGGGTGAAAATGGCCTCCCAGGTGAAAATGGAGCCCCTGGACCCATGGTAATTATATTTCTTATGTAAATTTCAGTTTTAATTTATTAGCCTCCGTCTAACCCAAAACTTGCCTTGCTCCTCTCCAGCTGTTCTTTCACAAGGTTAAAGTAAGACCCTTCATTCTGCTGTGTTCTGCAGGGTCCCAGAGGAGCTCCTGGTGAGAGAGGACGGCCCGGGCTTCCAGGAGCTGCGGTGAGTCTTGGTACTGGCGCTGCACCGTTCCAGCCAGAATCACAGATCAGGGCCTCAGCCCGGTCTGCAGGCTGTGGCAATCTTCTGGAAAATCTTTCCCATGAGATAGCATTTGTAGGGGCCTATTTGTAGCTATCGTGTAGGGAAACAAATAAGGGCCTCACAGTTATTATCTCTTTTGAAAAGTTTTTTAAGTGTCTACTTTGTCTATGTTACTTGAACCATTAATTCACAGTTGATTTTTTTTTAAGATTTTATTTATTTATTTGACAGAGAGAGAGAGAGAGATCACAAGTAGGCAAAGAGGCAGGCAGAGAGAGAGGGGGAAGCAGGCTCCCTGCTGAGCAGAGAGGCTGATGCGGGGCTCGATCCCAGGACCCTGATATCATGGCCTGAGCCAAAGGCAGTGGCTTAACCCACTGAGCCACCCCGGCGCCCCTCACAGTCTATTCTGTTAAACACAGGACCCAGGTCTTCTACACATCATTGTTGTACACATCAGAATGTTAACAATTTGACTCTAAAAATATGTTCTTAGTAAGCAGATTGTAGTACACTGGAAGAAGAATCAACTCCACGGAGTGAGAATTTAAGTCAGAACATCACTCATGACTGGGTTTTCAGAATTCAGGAGATGTTTGAGACAAACTTCTCTTTCTAGGGGGCTCGAGGTAATGACGGTGCTCGCGGAAGTGATGGACAGCCAGTAAGTACATTTTATCTGTTTCTTTAAAGGAGTGAGAGGTTACACGGTATGGAATGCTGAACTAATATGGATTACAGACCCAAAACTCAACATTGTCCATAAACATTCACTCCAACAGACACTAAGTCCATAAACACAATCTAGAAACAATCCAGAAACCCTAAACCCATAAATGAAATTCTGCTATTTTTCATTATACTTGGCCCATTACTAACATCTGCATAGTGTTCACTTGTTAATACCCAGTCCTGGATATGGCCATTAAAAGGGCCCTGCAAAATAGATCTTGATGTTACCTCCACTTTATAAACAAGAGTGCAAGAGCTCCGGGCTAAGGAAATTGCACAAAGTTGGAGAATTTGCGGCAGAAGGCAGGGGGAACCTACTTTTCTCGCTTTAGATTGTACTCTCTTGTTATTTTGCCACATTGTTTCTCCACATAATATTCATCCATGGACCATAAATACTATTTTATCTGTGCAATTGTCTTCTCTATTGTGTGTGTGCCAACTTCCTAGCCAGCACTATGTTAGCTTCTGTTTCCTCGATTAAGAGCTCTTGAAATTGTCTTTAATTTTTTTCAGGGCCCCCCTGGTCCCCCTGGAACTGCAGGATTCCCCGGTTCCCCTGGTGCTAAGGTAACCATGAATTTCTACAGAAGAAAATGAAAGAGGTCTTGGGGCAACAGAAAAATCATTGGATTGTTTCTTAAAAATTGTACATATGTTTACCCATCGAGTAGGCATCTTTTTACCTGTTCCCATCTTTAACACCCTATTTTTTATTCCAAAAGGGGTTATCCCTGGCACTCAACTATTCCAATATCACTTTCTCGTTTCCCAGTCTCTTCCTGAAAAGCGCATCCCATAATCACACGCAGCGTTTCTCTGCCTTCCTGATTCGTGACTCTTTGCTGGTGACGGGGCGTATCGTCACACACTTCCAGCCCTGGGGAGATGGGCTGAAACTGGCTTAGTGGTTAGAAGTGACGAGAGACACTGACCACTTCGGGTCTTTCCCCTTAGGGTGAAATTGGGCCTGCGGGATCTCCTGGCTCAAGCGGGTCCCCCGGACAAAGAGGAGAACCTGGACCTCAGGGCCATGCTGGTGCGCCAGGTCCTCCCGTAAGTGACAAATGCGGCCTCTGAGGCGTGTCGCTGCACTTGTGTCATGAAAGCATGTGCTTTACTGTTGTTATCACCTAAGATTTATGTATTTTAATCGTTGCTTGGTGCTCTGAGATGACTCTACTGTGATAAATACAGACTTGATTAGTACTAAAATTCGTGGGCCTTGAGATTTAACTCTTCTAGAATTTATGACTTTCATGTTTATTTGACAAAGTTAAGTACAGGACGGAGAGTGATCTGACGCTTCAAAGACTGTGCTCCCCGGATCACCGATCACAACAATTCGAGGAAGAAACAGGATTAAATACCTCCTCTGTTTATTACTTAACAATTCAGACCAAGCACAGATTGTCTTTAATTTATCCAGATAGTGATCATTCTCTTGCCTGTGTGATGTGTTGTGCTACAGTTGGAGGAGTCAACAAATCTCTACAAAGCACAACGCCCACCAACGAATTTACTTTGCAATGTATGCTCGCTAGTGACATTATTTTTAATATGCTCTTTTCCCCTCCCAGGGCCCTCCTGGGAGCAATGGTAGTCCCGGTGGCAAAGGCGAAATGGTACGTTGCCCTCGCCCCACCCTCGTGTCAGCCACACACGTCATCGGCTGCCTTTGCCCTTTGCGTGACCGTCCATTTGCAATGTTTATCAGCTCTTCAGAAAAGAGAGCTCACATTTGACTCATGTTGTGTTCTTGGGCTACTTTTAGGGTCCTGCTGGCATTCCTGGAGCTCCTGGACTGATGGGAGCCCGGGGTCCTCCTGGACCACCCGGAACCAACGGTGTTCCTGGACAGCGCGGTGGTGCAGTAAGTTGCATAACTTCCCTTGGTTGCTTGGAGGGTGTGGCTCTGTTCCCACGAAAGAAGTATAAACAGCAGACTTTTTGTACTTGTTCAGCTGATTTTATGCTGGTTTTGCTCTGGTTTTACCACAGCATTGGCAGTTGCCGCTGCTGATTTTGTTAGTCTGGACTCCCTGTTTTTAAACCAAAATTTTGTTTTGTTTAGGGTGAACCTGGTAAAAATGGTGCCAAAGGAGAGCCGGGGCCACGCGGTGAACGTGTAAGTGTTACCCCAACAGAATGGGTTATTTCTTATTTCAGATGACAGTTTTGCAACCAGATTTATCCCTTTATTGGCGTTGTTTTTAGGGGGAAGCTGGTTCTCCAGGTATTCCAGGACCTAAAGGTGAAGATGGCAAAGATGGTTCTCCGGGAGAGCCTGGTGCGAATGGACTTCCGGGAGCTGCGGGAGAAAGGGTACGTTTCCCACAGGCGTCTCAATGGAGACCAGGATCACTTTCATTCACATAGAACTTGACCTTCAGGGTGAGGAGACCATGCTTTTTCTTAAGCTGAGTACTCAATCCCAAATACTGCTTTTGAGGCGTTGTATAACTCAAGAACATCTCTATTGCTACTCAGAAATTATGAAAAAGTTTTCATGCTTTGGGCTGAAACATTTGTCTTTCACTATTTCCAGGGTGCGCCTGGATTCCGAGGGCCTGCTGGAGCCAACGGCCTTCCAGGAGAAAAGGTGGGTGACTTTAATTTCTATTTTTGTAAATGCTGGTACTACAAATAGTTATATTCTTCCATATAGTTTCCCATTAACTAAAACCTAAATATCTGAAAAAAATATATTGGAGTTTAAAAATAATAATAATTTTCAGTTTACAGTAATGATTCCTGCCCCTGATTAGCTCTTCTCCTATCTTTGTAACTAAAGCAAGTCACTTAGCTTCTATGAGAATTTTCTAACATATGTATCAATTGAGAGCCATTTATTTCGGTATCATTACAAGAATAAAGTAAATTAAAATGCTTGGAAATTCTTTGAAAACTCTAAAATACTACACAAATACGATTTTATATCATCAAAGATATTTGATTTTATACACACAGAAATGTATCGTGATACCCACTGAATATTTCTGGCATGTGGTGTTCATCAAATTTGCCTCAAAATATTCACAATATGATAACCCAAGCTAATAGATAACAGTGACTTTATGGCATGTCAGCAGCACACTAGCTCTCTTTAAGAGACAAAAGGAAGGGGTGCCTGGGTGACTCAGTTGTTAAGCATCTGCCTTCAGCTCAGGTCATGATCCCAGGGTCCTGGGATCGAGCCCTGCAACGGGCGCCCTGCTTGGTGGGAAGCCTGCTTCTCAGTCTCCCACTCCCTCTGCTTGTGTTCCCTCTCTCGCTGTAAAATCTTAAAAAAAAAAAAAAAAAGAGAGAGAGAGAGAGAGAGACAGACAGACAGACAAAAGGAAGCTTTCTAGTTGTAACTTAAATGTGATCAATGTCTAGGTCAATGAAGGTTCTTCTACTTATTTGTCGAATTATCTCACCTCATAGGGTCCCGCTGGGGAGCGTGGTGGTCCCGGCCCCGCAGGGCCTAGAGGAGCTCCTGGAGAACCCGGCCGAGATGGTGTCCCCGGAGGTCCAGGCATGAGGGTACTGAGAAACACTTGCTTGCTTGACACTGCCATTTAGTAAGAAGAAAGGCAAATAAAGGAGGATCAAAGACTCCTTAAAACAGAATGTAGTTTTACAGCCTCCAGACAAAACAAAATACTCTTAAGATAACTGAAGATTAGAACTGATTGAAGGAAAACAGAACACTTGACTGAGACATAGACAGGAAAATGTGTGTGAATAAAAGTCTACATAGAAAATCTCAAAATTTCACATATATACATATAAATTTTTAATTATCCTTTTTAAATGCCTGACTAACTTCTTCATTTTAGGGTATGCCCGGAAGCCCAGGAGGGCCAGGCAGCGATGGAAAACCAGGGCCTCCCGTATGTACACGTTTAACATCTCATTTGATAAGCCCAGTGAATAATGGAACGCACACTTTGGCCTACATGGATGTATATTGTAGAGTCTTGATATACATATTTTGATATTTTGATGAAATCTTTTTAAAACCTCTATTCATGTAATTTTTTTTTTTTCATTAGGGCAGTCAAGGAGAAAGTGGTCGACCAGGTCCTCCAGGCCCATCTGGTCCCCGAGGTCAGCCTGGTGTCATGGGTTTCCCTGGTCCTAAAGGAAATGATGTGAGTTCCTTCCTTTATTTCTTCAATGAATATTTGACAGAAGGCTTTTCCTTTCCATATGGGAGTTCAGAGATGGCCAAAACCTGATCTCTACTTCAAAGCATGGTATAATATATGAAAATCAAAATACCATGTGAGACAAGGAGTTGTTTTTTGTTTTGTTTTTGTTGTTTTCTTTTCTTTTTTTTTTTTT